>NC_135232.1:537179803-537479803 GCF_051348905.1 Ranitomeya variabilis | reverse complement strand
TATGTGGAGTTTCTAAAACAACACTTCCTGCCATGGTTCAAGAGGAAGAACCGTGCTTTCCGCAGCAAGATCATTTTCAAGCATGATAATGCACCGTCTCATGCTGCAAAAAACACATCTGCATCTCTGGCTGCTATGGGCATAAAAGAGGACAAACTTATGGTGTGGCCACCATCTTCCCCTGACCTCAACCCCATTGAGAACCTCTGGAGCATCATCAAAAGGAGTGTCTATGATGGCCGGAGGCAGTTCACATCTAAGCAACAGCTCTGGGAGGGTATTCTGTCCACATGCAAAACAATTGAAGCAGAAACCATCCAAAAACTGACAAATTCAATGGACGAGAGAGTTCAGAAGCTTCTTTCGAACAAGGGGTCCTATGTGCAAATGTAACATCACCTAGAATAAAGTTTTCACTTAAACTGTTTGATTTCATTTTGTAATAAGCTGATAATGCTTATAACTTCACAATTGACCATTTTTTTGTTCAAAATAAAATAAAGGTTGAAAACTCTACTGTGCATAATTATTTGGAACATGCATTTTGAGTGTTTATTTTTTTTAAAAAGATGCTATTTTCAAAACATTGCAATTATACTAGAATAGTAGATGACTGGAAAACAACAATGACTGCAGTTCAGATAGGTAATTTAGAGAAAATATGAAGAAATATTATTTGCATAATAATTTGGAACACAGTGTATAGGTTTTGCTACAGTTATTGTTTATTTGGACCCAGCAATCAGTAATAGCTGGCTTATACCCTTGCTTCCGCATTTCTCGATTCCAAGCTCTTGCTACTCACAGGTCCTCCATGATATAAAAGAGCTCTTACTATTTACGTTATTGCTCTACTAGATTTCTGCCTACCTGCACCCGCAACAGATATCCTTGACAAAGACCAGCTCCGCTTGAAACATTGGACCATATCTGTTTTTGACTCCTTGCTGGATCAAAATACACAATCGCTGCAGCAAGACCTAGACTCATTTTCTTTTGTGGTTGAAGAAGGAACCTTGGCACAAGCCTGGACCACAAATCCCTTTCTAAAGCACACAATTTTTTTTTCTATTTAATAGGACCGTGTTTCGGTCTAATTATAAAGCACAGTATGTACAAAAAAAAACAAAAAAACAATCAGTTGGCTACGTTGAAGCGTTCCAGGGTTACTACCACATAAAGAGACACTGATCGTGAGCAATTAGCCCCTCTAATGCTGCTGTCAGTAGCGACATCGGCATAAAGAAACATCGCACAGGAAAGGGGCTCCCTGCGCACTTCCATCAGGACACCACGATCGCATGGCGATGTCCTGATGGTCTCCGTAGAGGCCCACTGGCACCAAGAAGGCCACGGGGTCCTTTGAGGTCCTACAGGGAGGTGGACTCAGAGCGCCTACTGGGAGCAGGCTCCAGCTTGCCTCCTTCCCTGCTTGTCAGATCGCTGATGTGATACTCTGAATGAAAACAATCTGACATTATATAGTGACTAGATGGAGGCCCGATGCTATAGCTTCGGGACGGTGGTAATGAAACGATGGGGGCAGGCATGTGGCGCTGTTGTTGCCTAATGGCATCCTGTGATAATCTAATGACTTTTGCATCAGGGGACTCATGTGCTTGATGCCTACACTTATATGCATTGTTTTTGTCCCAGCGATGCTGTTGCTCTTCAAGAGTCTCATTTGCCGTTATCGACGTTGTGCCTTTGCTGCTTTCCTTTCATTGTCATTGGCTTACTTTTTAGGAGGAGCCATGTTGGCGTCGATATTGGATTTTTAAAGGGGTTTCCCAAGAACAAAAGTTCATTTTAAAAATTGTCTGTGTCTGACTGTGTACCGAACATACCACAGCTCCTGGGCAAGGGAGGAAGCAAAAGACAATACTGAACACGGTCAGTCAATTTTTAAAATGAGCTTTCGTTCGTGGGAAAACCCCTTTAATGTGACCAGTTTCCTCTGCCTGTAGACAAGTCACACATCTGCCGCCAGGATCAGCCGAATGATTCACTGCACCTGCACGTAATTCGCGGAGGTGCAGTAAATCAGACCGCTGCTATCTTTGTGCAGATAGCAGCGGTCACATTAAAACTGCGCGTGTGCCACTCCTCTACAAAGATGGCAGAAGTCAGTGAATCATTCGGCTGACCCCGGTGGCGTGTTCGCCACTGTGTTCTGCTGGTGGTACAGCGCCAGAGGTTGCGTGAGAGTGAGTGTGTGTTGCAATGGTGTTCCGCTGGTGGTACCACGCAATAGGTTGGTACCAGCAGCAGTTTCCATATTGAGACACCCATCACTTGGGTGTCCCAATATGGTGGTCGGTGAACTTCCTCTGCTTGGAATTCTGGGATATGGTGACATCTGGACATAACAGGAAAAGAAAACATTACAAGGCAATTATATAAATAGAAGTCCCATACTGGAACAATGTAAAAAAAATAAAATAAATTACATATACATACAAATATATAATTTTTTTTTTTTAAACTTACTAAAGAAAATATAAATAATTTACCAATAAATACATTTCTGTGAAAAAAAAAGTATACATATTTTGCATCGCTGTGTAACGACCCACTCTATAAAACTATATTAGTAGTTAACCACTTCAGTGAATGCCGTAAAAAAAAAAAAAAAAAAAAAAAAACACAAGGCAAAAAACATGCTTTATCATACCGCCGAACAAAAAGCGCAATAAAATGTGATAAAAAAGACACATGTAAATAAAAATGGTACCGCATAAAACAAGCTCCACACATCTCCATCAGCTGTTATAGCTCTCAGAATAAAGTGATGCAAAAATAATTTTTTCTATAAAATACTGTATTTTACGGATTGTAAGATGCACCAGATTTATAAGATGCACTGAAAATTTTGAGGAGATAAATAGGAAAAAAAAGAATTCTTAATAAAATGGTGGTGCTTCTTATAATCCATGCATTTTATTGCTTACCAGGTGTGGTGACTGAGGTGAAGAGGGGTCCCAGGGTCGCCGCTGGAGGAGGCAAGAGTGGTGTTGCTGCAGGCTGGGGATGAGGGGGTGTCCCGGCGCTGCAGGGGCTCTGCTGACATGTGAAAGCCCATAGCTCCTGCAGTGACATGGTTTCCTATGCAGTGGACTGGACTCTGGAAAAAAATCCAGCTTTTCCCATTCTTTACTAATGAGATTTGCAATTTCTCATTGATCAGAAAGGATTTACGGTTTTTCTTGTCCAAGGTGCTAAACATGATATCTTGGATAAACTTTTTTGGCCTTACGGTCGACCAGTCCCATTGTGGACCTTACGGCCCTAACGATATTATCCACCTCTTCTAGGTGGACATAATAGCCCAATCCCAAGTCGCGGTCTGACAAGGATGATCCTGAAGTATCCTGCATAACCCCCTCGTCCGAATATGCAGTCGTCAACATAGGAGACACTTCAGCCCTGTCCCTACATGGTGTTTCCCCTGAGAGGGATTTGGATCTTAACGTGTACTCCACCTCTGCTCTGATGAGGGTTTTAAAGGGGGAAGAGAAGCCTGGGGTCTCATTAGCCAGTGTCATTAATATAAATTTTTGAGCCATGTGCTAGCCAGATCCTGCCCGCACAGAGGTCAGGTTCAAACCTTTTACCCCTTGTGGTGCAGTGAAAGTGGTAGTGCTGGATGGAAGATATATGTCTCCCAGCAGGATAAGATTTGGCCTGGATTTTCCCTAAGGTGGACGACCACGTGACCAGCCCATGTGATAGCTACCTCACCTGTGGGTGTGGTTATGGTCTATGTAATGGAGGTTGTTGTTTGGGACATGGTCTGTGTGCAGGTTGTGAGGAGCTAGGCTGGAGTTAGCCCAAATTGTTTTTTTTGTAGAAGATTACATATGCTGCAAAGGTTTGCGACAAGACTCATAGCAACCCTGGGAATGGCACCTGGCGGTTGCGGCTGATCAGGCAGCCTTTTAGTTAAGCCCGTCTGGTGCAAGGGTGAGTCTGAGACCAGTGGCTTTCCAAGCTGGAGTACGTTTGTGTTTTTTTATTTTCTTTCTGCCACATAAGTGTTAATAAACCACTGAAGTTTGGACTCTAAGCTTGTGTGTTGACTCAACACTGCGGCCCTGCCACTGCCTACCTGAGCAAATCCCTACACCTGATAAGTCTACGTAAATCCCTTTCTACCAACCTAAGAAAAAAACATCCACACTTGTGACCTCCCCTTGTGGTGGCACCCTGGTGCTCTTATTTCTTAAGTTGGTGAATGGTGTAACCTCCCTAGCATCCTGATTCTCTCCTAGGAGCACAACAAGGGTAAGATATCCCACAAGATCATCTTCTAGTCCCAGTCTGTGACATACTCTTTTATTTTTATTTTTTCCCCAACAGCCCTCTGGCATTTGGTTTCCATTTTTTTAAACTGATCTACTAGTCCATCACTGTGGTTGATTGTCCCGATATACTTATGGCTACGCTGCACTCAGTCTAAAGATTGTTATTATTATTATTATTATTTATATAGCGCCAACATATTCCGCAGCGCTTTACAGTTTAACAGTTTCAAACACAACAGTCATAGGTAACAATGTTAACAATACAGTAATAAAGCAAAATAAGACAAAATAAGACGACCCTGCTCGTGAGAGCTTACAATCTACAATGAGGTGGGGGAGATACAAAGCACAGGTGTGTATTTACAATGATGTATTTACAATGATGGTCCAGCCATCTTCAGGGGGTGGGGGGTAGATGGAGATAGTGAATGGGCTACACAAACACAAACCTAAAATGACTGATTAGGGAACGTGATAGGCCGCTCTGAACAAATGAGTTTTGAGTGAGCGCCTAAAACTATGCAAGTTGTGGATGGTCCTAATATCTTGGGGTAGAGCATTCCAGAGGATTGGCGCAGCACGGGAGAAGTCTTGGAGTCGGGAGTGGGAGGTACGGATTAGTGCAGAGGTTAGTCGAAAGTCATTTGCAGAGCGCAGCGGTCGGCTAGGCCGATAGACAGAAATGAGGGAGGAGATGTAAGGGGGTGCCGCACTGTGGAGAGCTTTGTGGGTGAGAACAAGTAGTTTGAATTGTATCCTGTAATGAATGGGCAGCCAGTGTAACGACTGGCGAAGAGCGGACACGTCCGAGTAACGATTAGCCAGATGGACGACCCTAGCTGCTGCATTAAGGATAGACTGGAGAGGGGAAAGTCGCGTGAGGGGGAGGCCAATTAATAGAGAGTTGCAGTAGTCCAGACGGGAGTGGATTAGGGCGACAGTGAGAGTTTTTGTTGTCTCCATGGTGAGAAAAGGGCTTATTCTAGAGATGTTCTTTAGGTGTAAGCGGCACGAGCGGGCAAGAGATTGTATGTGGGAGGTGAAGGAGAGATCGGAGTCAAACATAACACCCAGACAGCGTGCCTGCTGCCTAGGCGTTATTATGGTGCCACCCACAGAGAGGGAGATGTCAGATTTAGGGAGGCTAGTAGAAGGCGGGAGCAGAAGAAGTTCAGTTTTGGAGAGGTTGAGTTTCAGATAGAGAGCGGACATGATGTTAAAGACTGCAGACAGACAGTCAGTGGCGTTCTGTAGTACAGCGGGGGTAAGGTCATGGGCTGACGTGTATAGTTGTGTGTCATCAGCATAAAGATGGTACTGAAAGCCAAATCTGCTGATGGTCTGTCCAATTGGGGCCGTGTAGAGTGAGAAGAGAAGGGGGCCAAGGACTGAGCCCTGAGGTACCCCGACAGTGAGAGGAATAGGAGATGAAGGGAAGCCGGAGAACAGAACACTGAAGGAGCGTTCAGAAAGATAGGAAGAGAACCAGGAGAGAGCAGTGTCCTTAATGCCTAGTGACTGGAGCCTAGAGAGTAGGAGAGGGTGGTCAACAGTTTAGAAAGCTGCAGAAAGATCGAGAAGAATGAGCAGAGAGTGGTCACCGTTACATTTTGCTGTCAGAAGGTCATTGGTCACCTTGATGAGTGCAGTTTCTGTTGAATGTAGGGGGCGGAACCCGGACTGTGAAGGGTCTAGGAGGGAATGAGTGGAGAAGTAACGGGTAAGGCGGGAGTAGACTAGGCGCGCTCCAGGAGTTTTGAGATGAAGGGGAGATTGGAGACCGGTCTGTAGTTGTTTGCGCATGATGGGTCAAGGGTGGGTTTTTTTAGTAATGGAGTAATGATAGAGTGTTTGAAGGAGGAGGGGAAAATGCCAGAGGAGAGGGAGAGATTAAAGATTGTAGTTAGGTGAGTTGTGACGACTGGAGAGAGAGACTGGAGGAGGTGTGAGGGAATGGGGTCGGTGGTGCATGTAGTCGGACGAGAAGAGGAGAGGAGCTTGGAGACTTCTTCTGTGATGGGATCGAATGTGGAGAGTGAGCCAGGGGAGATGCAGGGAGGAATGGGAGTCATTGCACTTGGTGTCTGGGAGCGGATTTCCTGACGGATATGGTCTATTTTCTCTATAAAGTGGGAGGCCAGGTCATCAGCACAAATGTCTGTGATAGGGTCTTGTGCTTTTGGCCTGAGGGAGTGAAAGGTGTCAAAGTTTCTTGGGGTTGTTGGATAGTGATGAGATCAGAGTGGTGAAGTAGGTCTGTTTGGCAAGGTGAAGGGCAGAGTTATAGGTCCTTAACATAAATTTGAAGTGTATGAAGTCTTCTGGGGTGCGAGTTTTCCTCCATAAGCATTCAGCACACCTGGAGCATCGCTGGAGAAATCTGGTTTGCGATGTGAGCCAGTCTATTGAAGGTTCACCCTACGGCTTACATCAGGGATTTTGCAGGGATATTAAGGACAGCCGCCATGGAGCGGGGGCACCAACATTGCTCTCCCTAGGGTGCCAACCTCCGCTGGCAGGTAGGGAACAGTGGAGGGTGTAAGGTAGGGAGAAGTTAACTGTGAATCTACTGTAGCCCATCGACAACTGTTCAGCTGCCTAACCTCTCTAGATGCACCACTAATTATGTACAGTACCACATTTAGGGTATGTGCACATGATGCAGATTTAGTGCAGAATTGGTGCAGATCTGCAGCAGATTTTTCTGCAGCAGAACTGCACTGATTTACTGTACAATGTAAATCAATGTGAAAAAAAAAGCTGTGCTCATGGTGCAGAAAAATCTGCGCAGAAACACTGCAGATTTCAAAGAAGTGCATGTCACTTTTGTGCAGTTCTGCAGCGTTTCTGCACCCCTCCCTATAGAAATAAAATCTGCACAAAAGACACACTAAAAACGAACTAAAACTGCATAAAAAACGCAGCTGCGGATTCTGCCAGGAGATGCAGATTTTGTGCAGAAAATTCTGCACCTCTTTTCTTACGTGTGCACATAGCCTTAAACACTGGTTTCAGATGTTTATTGTACTCTTGGCACATACTGTAGAATGTAAGTCCCCTCTGTACCAGTGTGATTGTAAATTGGTTTACTGTAAACGGTATCTATAATCCTATACGTAACCCCTTTTCTCATGCACAGCACCATGGAATTAATGGTGCTATATAAATTAATAATAAAAATAATAAATAATACTGTCAGTGCATTATTACCAGTTAGGGTGTCTATTTGTTTTTATGTGCACCTTCGTATCTAGGTCTGTATACACCTATTGGTCTCTCTTTATGTCTTCTGGGGCTAATAAGGATAGCCACCGTGGAGAGGGCGCCAACTACCGAATGCCCCTAGGGTGCAAACTTTCCCTGGTAGATAGGCTACAGAGTAGGTATTAGGGTAGGGTATGGTTAGCATTCCCTCAATTTCTCTTTCTATATTTTTCAAACCCTTTTTGTATGTGTGTTATTGGATGTTATACATCTTTTTAATGCTTATCTAATAAAAATCTTTTTTTGGTCTTTTTTTCTATGATTATTTACCTTCTGAACTAGAAACATTAAAGTGAGGTCCCGTACCAGACATAAATTAGCGGTGCCGAATCACTTGTGCTTTATGCTGTGTGTGTAGGCAGGGTTAGGCCAGTGGTCCAGGAGGTACTTAACCCTCTAAAAACACATTACTTATGCAAATCTGTGAGAATTGTCAGTCTGGCCACTTCGTCAGCTCTGATGTATGGCGCCTTTATCTGCATAAGAGCAGGCCAGACGGACATATAAATCACACCAAGACCGGAACCAGTGCAAACTGGCCAGCAACCGCCCCAAGCATTAACAGCTACAAAGAAATAAACTAAGCTTTCAAGCTTGGGTTGAGAGAGCTTTCAGACAAATTCAGGTCACTTCTGTCTGGTATAAATGAATTCTGGGCATCAGAACTTAAGTAAACTTGGGAGTATTGTCCATTTGCCCACTTTGATGGCAGTTTGAGGTCCAGAACCCATATAAACCAAGCTGGAGCGACCTATTTTGATTCGAGGCATTACTGAGTAATGGTGTGACATCAGTGGCCCAAAGTCATTTAAACCCCTGAAAAACACCAGTTACTTATTCAAATCTGTGATAAGTGGCCAGTTACCTGCTTTGATGCCAGTTCTGGTTCCCAGAACCTATTTGGGCCAGGCTAGAGTAACCTGAAATTGCGAGCCAGCACTATGGATGTAATGGTAGTGTGAGATCAATGGCCTAAAGTCATTTAACCCCTTAGTGACAGAGCAAATTTTGTCCTTAATGACTGGGCCAATTTTTACAATTCTGATCAGTGTCCCTTTATGAGGTTATAACTCTTGGAACAGATCCCACCGATTCGGAGTTTTTTTGTGACATATTGTATTTCCCCAACTCAGGTCCTCAAGAGCCACCAACAGGTCATGTTATTAACCCCTTCACCCCCGGAGCTTTTTCCGTTTTTTCGTTTTTCGCTCCCCTCCTTCCCAGAGCCATAACTTTTTTTATTTTTCCGTCCATATGGCCATGTGAGGGCTTATTTTTTGCGGGACGAGATGTACTTTTGAACGATACCATTGGTTTTACCATGCCGTGTAACAGAAAATGGGAAAAAAATTCCAAGTGTGATGAAATTGCAAAAAAAGTGCAATCTCACTTGTTTTTTGTTTGGCTTTTTTGATAGGTTCACCAAATGCTAAAACTGACCTGCCATTATGATTCTCCAGGTCATTACGAGTTCTTAGACACCTAACATGTCTAGGTTATTTTTTATCTAAGTGGTGAAAAAAAATTCCAAAGTTTGCTTAAAAAAAAAAAAAAAAAAATTGCGATTTTCCGATACCCGTAGCGTTTCCAATTTTCATGATCTGGGGTCGGGTGAGGGCTTATTTTTTGCGTGCCAAGCTGGCGTTTTTAATGAAACCATTTTGGTGTAGATACGTTCTTTTGATCGCCCGTTATTGCATTTTAATGCAATGTCGCGGCGACCAAAAAAACGTAATTTTGGCGTTTTGATTTTTTTTCTCGCTACGCCATTTAGCGGTCAGGTTAATCCTTTGTTTTTATTGATAGATCGGGCGATTCTGAAAGCGGCGATAGCAAATATGTGTAGGTTTTATTTATTTTTTAATAGTTTTATTTTGATTGGGGTGAAAGGGGGGTGATTTGAACTTTTATATATTTTTTATTTTTTTTATATTTTTAACCACTTTTTTTTTTTTAATTTTGGCATGCTTCCCTAGCCTCCATAGGAGGCTAGAGGCATGCACAACTCGATCGGCTCTGCTACATAGAGGTGACATACAGATCACCTCTATGTAGCAGAAAGGCAGGTGTACTTTGAGCGCTGACCACTGGGTGGCGCTCAAAGCAATCAAGGAGACCTCTGGTTGTTATGGCGATGCACTGCTGACCCCCGATCATGTGACGGGGGTCAGCAGTGCGAGCACCTCCGGCCGCGCAGCCGGGAGCGCTAGTTAAATGCCGCTGTCAGCGCTTGACGGCGGCATTTAACTAGTTAACGGGCGCGGGCGGATCGCGATTCCGCTCGCGCTCATTGCGCGCACATGTCAGCTGTACAAAACAGCTGACATGTCGCGGCTTTAAGGTGGGCTCGCCGCCGGAGCCCACCTTAAAGCAGGGGATCTACCAGCTGACGTACTATTCCGTCAGCTGGCAGAAAGGGGTTAATAATCACCTGGGCAATACTAAGGAAATCCTGAAAACAAGACCTGTTGGTGGCTCGATGACCGGAGTTGGGGAACACTGGTGTACTTCATATTAGTGGTACGATTTCTTCAATATGACTTGCGTTTATGAACAAAACAGAAGTTTAGCAAAAAATTAGAAAATTTTGCAATTTTCAAACTTAATTTTTATGCCCTTAAATCAGTCAAATCGCACAAAATTACTAAATAACATTCCCACATGTCTACTTTACATCAGTACAACTTAGAAAACTAATTTTTTTCATTACGAAGTTATACAGGTCAAAAGTTTACCAGCGATTTCTCATTTTTCAAATAAAATTTGCAAAACTTTTTTTTTTTTTCTATATATAGTGTCCGTATCACATTTGAAGTGACATTAGGTTGACTATATGATAGAAAGCACCCAGAAGTGACACTATTCTAAGACTGCACCCCTCAAGGTAATCAACCACATTCAAGAAGTTTATTAACCCTTCTATTGCCTTCTATTAACCCTTCTAGTGCTTCACGAGAACTAAAGCAATGTGGAAGTTAAAAACATTTAACTTTTTTCACAAAAAAACTATTTTAGACCCAAACTTTACTTTCAAAAAGGTAACAGGAGAAACTGGACACCAAAATGTGCTGTGTAATTTCTCCTGAGTACGCCGATACCCCACATGTGGGGGGAAAGCCACTGTTTGGGAGCATGGCAGAGCACGGAAGGAGCGCTTGACACTGATGTACCTAAACATTGGAAACCCCCCAATATTAACTCCAACCCTATCACGAATTCCAACCCTAAAGATCGGAAAAAAATAAAAAAATATATATATTTTTACCTAAATAAGGTGATAAGCCGGATTACTTACCGGTAATGCTCTTTTATTGAGTCCACGACAGCACCCCACATGAGAGAGAGGGATCCGCCCCCTAGGAACAGGAAACCTACAGAATAAAAGGAGGCGGTCCCCTCTCCTCCTCAGTTTAGTTTACAGAGTACAAAAAGGGAACCGCAAAAGCTTTAGTATTAATTCTTATTCAGCAACATAAAATATCTTAAACTCTATACAACCATTATTTGTGAATTTAAAAGAAAGAGCTGTGCATAACTTAGGGAGGGTAGTAAATGGGTGCTGTCGTGGACTCATTAAAAGAGCGTTACCGGTAAGTAATCCGGCTTTTTACCCTTCGCCACAACAGCACCCCACATGAGAGATTTTCAGAGATATCTGGGTGGGATTACTGTACTAAGGACAGCTCTACTAAAGGTCAGATCAGAAGATGTAGATAGATCGAGTCTATAATGGTTGTAAAAGGTAGAAGGTGTAGACCAAGTCGCGGCCTTACATATTAAATGGATCGGTTACATCTGCTTGTTCCGCCCAGGAGGAAGCCATGGCTCGTGTTGAGTGCGCTTTTATACCCACTGGAGGAATCTCGCCTTTTGACGTATAGGCCAAGCAGATAGCATCTCTGATCCATCGAGATATGGTAGCTCTTGTGACCCCATGTCCTTTCTTGTGGCCCTGAAAGGAGATAAACAGAGCCCTACTCTCCCTCCATTTCTGAGACCTTTCTATATAAGTCAGGATGGCTCTTCTGACATCTAAGGTGTGGAATTTATGTTGTTCTGGAGTTATAGGTGAATCAAAAAAGGAAGGGAGAGATATCTCTTGCGATCTGTGGTAGGTGGATGCTACCTTAGGGAGGTATGAGGAGTCTGGTTTTAGGACTATCCGATCATGAAATATCAGTAAGAAGGGTGGGTCTACTGATAGGGCCTGGATGTCGCTAACCCTTCTAGCTGAGTTTAGAGCTACCAATAGGGCTACTTTATGTCAGGACATTTAAAAGGTATGGAATCTAGTGGCTCAAATGGGGAGCTGGTTAAGGCCTCTAGTACTAGATTTAAATCCCACGGACGTAGACGGGGAATATGGACCGGTTTACTACGTTCACAAGATTTTATGAATCTGGAGATCCACCTATTAGCTGCTATATTGCATCCATATAGGGCTCCTAATGCCGAGACCTAAACTCTTAAGGTATTTACAGATAACCCTAATTCTCGGCCTTTTTGCAAGAACTCTAGAATAGGTGTGATCGGAACTTGCTTAGTGAACGGTACTGTGTAAAAATCTAAAAATTTATTCCATACCCTACTATATATTAGGGTGGTAGATCTTTTTCTGCTCAATAAGAGGGTGTTTACTAGTTCTACTGAGAACCCTCTTGAACTTAATAGTTGCCTCTCAAATTCCACGCCGTCAAGTGAAGACCTTTCACCTGCGGGTGGAAAAAGGGGCCCTGGAACAGCAGCTCCTTGTCTGATGGGAGAATCCATGGGTCGCATAGGCACATGGTCTGGAGACAAGAGAACCATGGTCTTTTCAGCCAGAAGGGTGCAATGAGGATCACTCTTGCTTGTTCCCTCCTGATTTTTCTGATCACTAGTGGAATCAGAGACATCGGAGGAAAGGCGTATGCCAGTTTGAACCTCCAAGGATGGTGGAGAGAGTCCAATATATCTGGGTGATCCATGAAGTTCAGGGAAGCGAACCTTTTTACTTGCCGGTTGTCTCTTGTGGCAAATAGGTCTATTTGTGGTATCCCCCATGATTCTGTTATCATTCTGAATATGGATTTGTTTAAGGTCCATTCCCCTTGACGTAACTCGTTCCGGCTGAGGTAGTCTGCCCTGATGTTCTCTACACCTCTGATGTGCAGGGCTGTTAGGGATGCGAGATGAGTCTCTGCCAGCTGGAAGATGTCTGCTGCTATGGTCATTAGACTTCCTGACCTTGTACCACCCTGACGGTTCACATATGCCACTGTGGTGGAGTTGTCCGAGTAAATTCTTACATTTGCTCCTTGAATCTGCGGAAGAAAATGATTTAAGGCATATTCTACCGCTTTTAACTCTTTCCAATTGGAGGAACACGTCAATTCTGCCTGGTCCCAAGTATCTTGGGCCAGACTATCTTCCATATGTGCACCCCACCCAATCGGGCTGGCGTCGGTGGTAATTATTTTAGACGGGTCTATTATCCATGGTACACCCCCTGAAAGGTGTTCCATATCTAGCCACCAGGATAGAGATTCTAAGACATGTTTGGAAAGAGTTATTTTACTTTCCAGATGTCCATCTTTTCCCTGAGCTGACAATACTTCATACTGTAATTGACGGGTATGAAATTGTGCCCACGGTACAGCTGGGATACATGAGGACAATGATCCCAGTAAGGACATGGCTTTTCTTAGTGCCATGTAGGGGTTGTTCATTGCCTCTGATACCCTTGACTGTTTAGTCAGTCTTTTTGACTGAGGAAGGAAGCATTTCTGACTTACGGAGTCTAGCTGGATTCCTAGAAATGTTTGAACGGTTTCTGGATTCAGCCGGGACTTTTCGAAGTTGACGATCCAACCTGACTCCTGTAGGGACGAGATCGTATTAGAGAAACGAGCTTTACACTGAAGTATAGAGTTTCCTACTACTAAAAAATCATCTAGGTAGGGTATTTTCAAGGTGTCCCGTTGGCGTAGGTGAGCCATCACTTCTAATATCACCTTAGTGAAGATGCGGGGAGCCATACAAAGCCCAAATGGCATTGCTACATACTGAAAGTGACTAACCTGTCCCTCCAGGATGACTGCTACCCTTAGGTACTGCTGATGCTCGGCATGTATAGGAAGATGATAATAGGCATCTTTTAAGTCTATTCCGGCCATGACACACCTAGGGAATAAGAGTTTTATGGTAGAACTAATGGATTCCATTTTGAAGGTATGATTACGTAGGAAGGAATTTAATTTTTTGAGATTTATGATGGTTCTGAACGAACCATCTGGCTTATTGATCAAGAATAAAGGGGAATAGAACCCTTTCCCTTCTTGATCCTGGGGAACTTCTATCAGGACTTTTTTAGATAGAAGAGATAGGATCTCTGATTCCAGAGCCCTTTGTTGATCTCGTCCTTTTGGTGATGTTACTATAAAAGAATCCCAAGGGATTCGATCAAACTCCAATTTTAGGCCGTATTACACAATGTCCAGAATCCATTGGCTAGATGTTATTTGTTCCCATTTGGGAAGGAAGAATTTTAATCTGCCGCCCACTTTCTGGTTAGCAGTATTTGCGTTTTGGATTATGGGATCCGCTAAAAAAGGCACCTTTTTGCTTTGGGTCTTTCGTCTCCCATCGCTCCCTTTGCTCGAACGGTTTGTTCCTGGTAAAGGGGCGTCTTCTGAAGACTCTCCTGTAAGACGGAAGATATTGGTTAGGGAAGCCTTTCTTCCTTTCTCCTGCTTTATTCAGGAGTTCATCCAGCGTCTTTCCAAAAAGGAACTCACCCTGGCAGGGGATCGCACAAAGTTTTGCTTTGGCCTGTGCGTCCCCTTTCCAGTTTTTTAACCAGAGTGCTCGCCGGGCTGTGTTCACTAGGCCGGCTGACCTGGCTGCTAGGCGTAGCGAATCCACGGAGGCATCAGCCAGGAATGCTACTGCTTCTTTAATTAGAGGGAATTTCGGCAGGATTGACTCTCTCGAAGTTCTACCTCTAATCTGTTCCTCCAGTTGCTCCATCCACACTAGTAGCGACCTTGCAGTGCAGGTACTAGATATGGCGGGCCTGAACGCCCCCGTGTTAGCTTCCCACGATCTTTTTAGTAAAGCTTCTGCTTTACGGTCCAGCGGGTCTGTCAGGACCGAGGAATCCTCCACTGGTAAGACCGACTGCTTGGTTGTGGAGACTACTGCGGCATCAACCTTCGGCACCTTTGACCAGGAATTCAGCTCCTCGTCGCTGAAGGGAATAGCGTCTTTTAGAGGATGATGGTAGGAAACCTCTTGTGTTTTGCTTATGCCATTCTTTTTAATAATTTCTTTAATAGTTGGTATGACGGGGAAGGATCTACGTTTTTTCTGTCCTAACCCCGCAAACATTATGTCTTGAGCTGATTTCTTCTCTTTCTCGCCTGAGCACCCCATCGTGCTCCTGACAGATTTCACCAAGTTATCCACACTGCTATTGGGTAGACAAAGCCCCCCTTCAGTTTCGGATGAGCTCGGCTGAGATCCCGATTCGTCCGAGGATATATGTACATCCTCTGACTCTGAACTAACTGGAGATCGGGACCTGCTAGGCTGACGGGTACTGGTGCTACTTGTCTGCACCAAACCCTGCATTTCTTCCCGGATTATGGCTCTGACATCTGATGGAGTCATTATATTCTCCTGCCGCAAGGTTTGTATGATACATTCTGAACATAATTTTTTAGCATAATCATCCGGGAGGGGCTGCGTACATAAAGCACATTCCTTGTGCTTTGACTTGTGTGTCCTTTTCTTAGTCTAGAGGAAGGGATACAGGAGGAACATATATCAGCATATAGGAAGAGATTCTTTTAAAAACTCACCCAGTGAAGCTGACAGGTACCGGTTCTGGAGGCGGATTTCGTTTGGTGGTAGATCCCTTCTCTGGAGGTCGACCACCACTCTTTGTGCTGCTCCTAGCGCTTCTCTCCTTGCTGGGAGAACGCTGTTCTGCTGCGGGCAGGTGTGCTTCGTCAGCCGGTGAAGCCATCTCACACACACCGGTCCGACGCCAGCGCTGCTTTTTAAATCTGACGCCGAATCTCCTGCCTCCCCGGACGTGCTCCAGCGACTTCCGGGTTAGATGCGCCGCTCTCACTCACCATGCGGCGGCCAGAAGTATTAAGGCTACTTTCACACTAGCGTTAACTGCAATCCGCCACAATGCGTCGTTTTGCCGAAAAAAAGCATCCTGCAAAAGTGCTTGCAGGATGCGTTTTTTCCCCATAGACTTACATTAAGCGAAGTATTGCGACGGATTGACACGCGTAGCAACCGTCGTGAGACGGTTGCACCGTGTTGTGGCGGACCGTCGGGACCAAAAAAGGCAACATGTAACGTTTTTTTGCTCACGACGGTCTGCTTTTTCCGACCGCGCATGCGCAGCCAGAACTTCGCCCCCACCTCCCCGCACTTCCCCGCACCTCACAATGGGGCAGCAGATGCGCTGGAAAAATGCATCCGCTGCCCCCGTTGTGCGGCGGAGACAACGCTAGCGTCGGGAACCTCTGCCCGACACACCGCGACGGGCCGAGCCCGACGCTAGTGTGAAAGTAGCCTAAGCTGGCCGCTGCAGCGCGCGCGTCCTCATGGTGCCGGGCGGACCCACGGTGACCGGACCCGGACCATGGATGTTTGGCCAGACGAGGGGGGAGGCTGCAAGCAGGGGCTCCCCCGCCGCTGCTTCTGGAACCGCAGCCCCTGCCGTTCCCTCGGACACCGGCGCAGGCGGGTGCATGGCCCAGGGATCCTCTTCATCTGTAGGTAAGCCGGGATCCCTATAGGAACAGGAAACCTAAACTGAGGAGGAGGGGGGACCGCCTCCTTTTATTCTGTAGGTTTCCTGTTCCTATGGGGCTGATCCCTCTCGCTCATGTGGGGTGCTGTCGTGGCGAAGGGTAAAAAAGGGGGTTTGATGTATTTTTTTTTTTTTAAATCACTGTGATAAAGATCTATCACAGTGATCATATTGAACCAATAGGAAAAATCTATTGTTGCCGGCCAGCACATCTTGGCGGGCACACTGCGCATTCACCCACCATTTCCTTCCAGGAGGAAGACACCAATGGCTGGCGGACAGAGCCGGAAGCTTCAAGAATACTGGAGGTACCGGGGGTGGGGCTCAGGGGACCCCATTTCTCTCTCCTCTAGTATGCTAGATCATAGAGGAGAGGGAAATTAAATGGAAATCTGACTTTTTTCCCCTACATCGATGTTATTCCGCGAATAACAGAGCACAGGACAAATCATGTTATCCGGGGTCTCAGCTACCCCGGGTAGCAGAGACCCTAGAGAATTTCTGACGCTGGGGGCGCTATAACCATATTTGTCACAGCCGTTAAAAAGCTGGCTGACGAATAAGTATCCTTAACTGCCGCCATTAAATGGCGTATAGGCGGTCGCTAAGGGGTTAAGCCTTCCGTTAACACCCTTAGGTACCCATTTTGTGCCACGTTTACATTTTTTGTAGCTACTTTCAGAGATAACACCACTGTATTTCATCATTGTGATAATATTAAACCTATAAAAGAACAAAAAAATATATATATATATATATATTTGTAAACCTTGGCCACAATGACTACAGAAAGCTTCCACCGAGTATTTGGTCACAAGAGAACCGCGTGTGTCACCCAGGGCCGGACTGGCCATCGGGCAGTTCTGGCAAATGCCAAAAGGGCCGATGGCAGTCATGGGCAGCTCGCCAGCGCCGACTCGCCCCCTCCCCCCACATTCAACTATACCGGCGTCTATGACACCGGTACAGTTGAATGCAATGATGGAGGAGAGAGCGTCTGCTGTTGCTCCCTCTCCCATCATTCCCGGCTCTGCCTTGCGCTGACGCAGCGGGTGCACGATGTCATATCATCGTGCACCTGCTGTGTGTGGCCGGGCAGACTGCAGCTGCTGAGACCGTGGCCGGGCAGACTGCAGCTGATGAGACCGGAGCAGCACAGGCAAGAGGAAAGGTGAGGAGAGTGATTTGCTTTTTTTTTTAATATATCAGTGATAACTGGATTGTGGGGCTATGGGGGGCTGTGCTGCACTACATTCTATGGGGGGCTGTGCTGCACTACATTCTATGGGGTGCTGATTTATATTGTATAGAGGGGCTACATTATATTATATGGGGGGCTGCTTTATGCTCTATGACGGGGCTGCATTATATTCTCTGGGGGGTTACATTATACTCAGGGGGCTACAATATATTCTGTGGAGTGGCTGCATTATACTATATGTGGGCTGCATTATACTGTATCGAAGACTATGTGGAATACATTATACTATATGAAGAACTATGGGGTGCATTATACTATGGGAAGTGAATTGTACTACATGGATGACAATGGCGGGGCATTATACTACATGGAGCACTATGAGGAATGTATTATACTATTTGGAGGACTGAGGAGTGTATTATACTACATGGAGGAATTGCAGTGTATTTTCTTTTCCAATATTTTTATTTTGGTTTCATTTTAGTAACATAACTCATGTTTATAGGCATTGTTTGCCATTAAGTAACATATAACATAATACTATATTTGATATATAATCATTGTCTATAATGTTTTGTTTTGCTATCAATATTCAATTTTAAGCGTTTCAAACGCTTTAAAGTTATAATAGAAATACAATAAAAAAAATAATATACTAAAATATAATAAACTTTTTTAAGGCACATATGTTAGATTTGTATCTTTGAGGATAGAAGCTAGGGATAGATATTGTCCCAGTGAGACCATTTATTTGTAAATTTCACTAGCTGGTTATTCGCTAAGGCGAAGGATATTTCATATGACTTATGGAGAGATAGTTTTTCTATTATATCTGAGAATGAAGAGGGAAGATGATGATTCCAGTTAAAAGCTATGCTGTTTTTTTACTACCAGTAGTTTTTGTATGATCATATTTCTTTTATACGGACTAAGGTCCTCAAGGCCTAGGGAGAGCAAAGCTATTTGGGGTGTTAAGTTTAGTGGTTTGCCATATATTTTGTCTATAAGGGTAGATATTTGTGTCCAAAGAGGTTTTAGTTTTGGGCAGTGCCAAAACATGTGAAGTAAGTCGCCTTTAATGCCACATTTTCTCCAACATGTAGCAGATCCATCTTGGTTAATATGAGCTAATCTTGCTGGAGTATAGTACCAGCGAGTATTTACTTTGAAATTACATTCTTGAAGGGACATAGTGTGGAATCATATTTGGAAGACAGAGTGTCCTCCCATTCTTCTCTGGTAAAGGTAGTCTGCAGTTCCTTTTCCCACTTGCACATATAGCGGTGTTTAAGCATTTCTTAATCATAATTAAACCAGTCATAAAATGTATTTGTGGCTCCAGAAGATTCCGTGTTCAGTGTTACATATTAAATTTAACCCCTTCGCGCTATGTGCCGTACTAGTACTGCGCTGCCGGCACTGCATTTGTGCCAGCCGCAGTACTAGTACGGCACACCGATCACCGAGGTCTCACGCTGAGCGCCGCGGTGATCGGGTGCGGGTGTCAGCTGTATATGACAGCTGACACCCCGCAGCAATGCCCACGATCGGCGCTAGCGCCGATCGCGGGCATTTAACCCCTCTGATGCCGCTGTCAGTAGTGACAGCGGCATAGAGGGGGATCGCGCAGGGACGGGGGCTCCCTGCGCTCTCCCACCGGAGCAACGCGATGAGATCGCGTTGCTCCGGAAGGAGTCCCCGGATCCAAGATGGCCGCGGGACTCCTTCCGGGTCATAAAATGACCTGGCTTGCCGGCGCCTGCAAGAGCTGCTGAGAGCAGGTGCCGGAAAGCCTCCTAAGCTTGCCTGTCAGATCGTTGTTCTGACAGAGTGCTATGCACACTATCAGATCAACGATCTGATGTAATACAGTGATGTCCCACCCTGGGACAATAGTAGAAAGTAAAAAAAAAAAAAAAAAAATCCCCAAATAAAGGGAAAAAAAAAAAAAACATTTCCCAGTAAATCCATTTATTTATGTAAATAAAAAAAAAAAATAATGAAAGTACACATATTTGGTATCGCCGCGTCCGTAACGACCCGCTCTATAAAACTATCCCACTAGTTAACCCCTTCAGTGAACACCGCAAAAAAAAAAAATGGCAAAAAACAACGCTTTATTATCATACAGGCGAACAAAAAGTGGAATAACACGCGATCAAAAAGACGCATATAAATAACCATGGTACCGCTGAAAACGTCATCTTGTCCCGCAAAAAAAAAGCCGCCATACAGCATAATCAGCAGAAAAATAAAAAAGTTACAGCTCTCAGAATAAAGCGATGCAAAAAATAGAATTAGTTCTTACCGGTAATTCGGTTTCTAGGAACCTTCCACGACAGCCACTTCGGAGGTTGTCTTCCCCACCCCAATAGGGGACAGGAACACAGAGGTTAAATACCCCTCCCCTTCCTGCACCGCCAGTGTTTTCCTGGACACCGTAGCATGTATAATTACCACAAAAGTGCAGGAATCATCCAATAAGAATATCAGATAGGGAGGGAAATTAGTGCTGTCGTGGAAGGTTCCTAGAAACCAAATTACCGGTAAGAACTAATTCTATTTTCTCTAGTCACCTTCCACAACAGCCACTTCGGAGTAGTACCAACAACTAATTTCTCTAGGGAGGGACCACAGCCTGCAGGACACGTCTGCCAAATGTTAAATCCCTATTGAAATTAAGCCGGTAATGTCTGGTGACCGTATGGATGGACGACCAGGTGGCGGCTCTGCAAATCTGCTCTGACGAGGCATTCCCCCTCTCTGCCCATGATGTTGCCATCCCTCGGGTAGAGTGTGCTTTTAGAGAGGCAGGTGGATCCAGTCCCTGTGATGAATATGCCAGACAAATAGACTGTTTGATCCATCTTGCAATAGAGTTTTTTGCCGCCTTCTTTCCCTTGTTTCGTCCCGAGAACTGGATGAATACATTTTGATCAATTCGCCAGGCTTCAGTCTGTTGTAAGTAAGATAAGACCACCCTGCGAACATCCAAGGTGTGGAAGGCCTGTTCTTTAGGGTTGGAGGGGTTTGGGCAAAATGAAGGTAGTAGAATGTCCTGATCTCTGTGGAAATTCGAGACCACTTTAGGTAAAAAGGACCGGTCTAGTTTTAGTATAATGCTATCCGCAGTGACCGTTAGATAAGGCTCCTGTATCGACAAGGCCTGTAACTCACCAATCCGTCTAGCTGTAGTGATTGCAACTAGAAAGACTGTTTTCAAAGTTAAGTTCTTTATGGTTATAGCATCCAGGGGTTCAAATGGACTCTGGGTTAGTGCGTTAAGTACTGTATTGAGGTCCCAGGAAGGCACATTACTACGGAGCGTAGGACGAATTCTGGATGCTGCTGTCATAAATCGTTTGATCCAGCGGTGATTGGCTAAGCTGAAACCAAAAAAAGCTACTAAGGGCCGATACTTGCACTTTGAGTGTGCTAGGGGTAAGGCCCATTTCCAAGCCCTTCTGTAAAAATTGTAAGATTTTTGCTATATCAGGATTGAAGGGGTCTGGAACCTCTGGGGAGCACCAGGACGTAAATTTTTTCCAGACCTTAGTATAGATGGCGTTGGTTACCGCTTTCCTGCCTTTTTGAAGGGTCTGAATTAAGTCATCCGAGAGACCTTTAGCTTTAAGATTGTGGCTTCAGTAGCCATGCTGCCAAGTTCAACCGCGCTTAGTAACCCGATGTTTACCCTGGTTACCAGCGTAAAAGTAAAAAAAAAAAAAACAGTACATGCTCACCTGCGCGTCCCCCAGCGTCTGCTTCCTGACACTGACTGAGCTCCGGCCCTAACAGCACAGCGGTGACGTCACCGCTGTGCTTTCACTTTCACTTTAGGGCCGGCACTCAGTAAGTGTCAGGAAGCAGACGCTGGGGGACGCGCAGGTGAGCATGTACTGTTTTTTACTTTTACGCTGGTAACCAGGGTAAACATCGGGTTACTAAGCGCGGCCGTGCGCTTGGTAACCCGATGTTTACCCTGGTTACCAGTGTAAAACATCGCTGGTATCGTTGCTTTTGCTTTCAAACACAACGATACACGGCGATCGGACGACCAAATAAAGTTCTGAACTTTATTCAGCGACATCACAGCAGGATCCTGATCGCTGCTGCCTGTCAAACGAAACGATATAGTTAGCGAGGACGCTGCAACGTCACGGATCGCTAGCGATATCGTTACAAAGTCGTTTCGTGTGAAGGTACCTTTAGAGAAGATTCCGGAATCATGCAAGTCTTTTGTTCCATTTTTGTAAGATATTAGGCAGACGATGTAAGATAGGAAAATGGTAGATATATCTTCTTATTCTCCATCGGTGGATCTACGCATCACTCTAGACATGGGCGTCTTAACTCCATCGGGTGAAGAAGTAGGGATTGCTCTGTACATAATAGGACATATTTGATCTCATTAGAAAGCCCACGGTAATCTGAGATGAATGCTGGGTATGATATGATTCTGACATGATCTGTAGCGAAGATACCAGCATTAGATATCTTTAGGGGACATTTAGTTACACTGAAGAAAGAGGCAGGCAATCTCAACACAGCCCTTTCTGTGAGGTCACAGGCTGTAGGTTATAAAGTTGCTGGCAGGCTTGCAGGGGGGAGTTGTGAGTTTTTACCTGAAGCGACCAGACTGCGAGTGCAAATGCACTGGGATAGATGGAAACTTCACTAGCCTGGTTGCCTGCAATGCTTTGAACAACTTTAAGTGTTATTTCTCATGTTATTTCCTGTTTGTTTTTTTTTTGTTTTTTTTTATAATTACCTTGTACGTATTTGCAATTGTCTCATTTGTAACATCTTTGTAAAATATTTTGATAAAGCACTGTCTACATTTTGTGGGGTATATTATTTCATGCCAGATCTTTCTCCCCGCTCTAAGAACGTACCCCAAGTCTCTTGAAGGGAAATTACGCTACTGTTTTGGGTTAGCTTCGGACCCGTTTAATCGAGGCTGGTGGCAGTGATACCATACTGTGCAGGCCATTGGAGTGTTGTAGCGACTGCGGCTTGATAATTATTGTTCCTGCCTGAGTGGGAGTAGTTATCGCGTCGCTGCAGCGTGCCCAATAGCCAGTACATAGCAGGCAGCCTTTCTGGCGACTAATTACCCTAGGTGCAGTACCTGATCTGACCTGACAGTAAGGGGGCGCCAGAGAGCTGCAAGGTTTAAGTGGAACTGTAAGCGGGATATACACAAATCCCTGCAGTTCATGGTGTATTGAAGAGCAGTGGGATACCTAAAATAAGCCCCTGCTGTAAACTAAGAGGTCAATAACCTTGTGTGTGTTTTTTTTATCACATTGTGGCAGTGGAGGGATAACCAAGATAAGCCCCTCTGCACATGTGATAGCCGTCTGTTGGTCTAAAGTCACCCCAATCCGTGACCTAAGGGTGGCAGTGGTCAGGAATCCCTGTGGATTTCGTGACAAACTGCTGGTCGCGGCTAAGGGATCGTGACAGTCACGGTGTGAATCGTGACAGTGGCCATAGAGGAACGGACCTCATCTTTAATGAGGGATCTAATGCTATCCAGCAGCGAGGGTTGTTCAGCGCGTAGGACCTCATCCGTACAGGATTGGCAGAGCTTTTTCCCGTATGTTAATGGGAGTTTGGTCGCACACACTTTACATTTGCGGCTTGATTTTCTAGGATCAGAAACCTTTTCTCCCTATAAAAGAGAGAAAGAGGGTTTGCTAAGCCACTTAAGGGTGTATACTTATATATACATATATGCATATACGTATATACGGGATAGCTGGGCCCAACACCTGCTACTTACTTTGGTAGGAGGGGGAACGCTGGCATCTGCAGAAGCAGAGCAAGGGGGTCTGTCACCGTCCATGTCCGTCACGTAGTGAACAGACAGCTTACCTTGCTACCCGGATCTCTTATGAAGGATCGAAGGGCCAGCGTCATGGTGCTCCTCCCCCCCCTCCCATTGCCCGATTGGGGTAGGGTCCTGGAACGCCCCCGAAACCGCTGCTGTATGGCGTGTTTGCTGCTTCGGACGCCATTGCCGGCCGGCGCATGCTCCCTGGAGCGCACCTGAGTGAACCGGAAGTGACGCGCGTCAACCCGGAAATGACCCAGCCGTCGGCCGGCCACAGACTCCGGGACGCGCACCACCTCCAGCGCTGTAGCCAGGGAGGAGGAAACCGGGGGGCTGCAGGAGGCCCCCGGTACGCACGTCACCGCCCCGCATTACTCCACGAAGGAGGGGCGGGAAGGTCCCGAGTCCCTCCGAAGAGAGGAGACGGGAGCAGCGTTCTTTGAGGGACGCCCGACCTCATGCTGCCCGGCTTCTGGTAAGTGGAGCTCCGGTCACCAGCCACGGCAGCCCCTTCAGAATCTCTTCATGCCCCATAGGGGACAGGAAAACACTGGCGGTGCAGGAAGGGGAGGGGTATTTAACCTCTGTGTTCCTGTCCCCTATTAGGGCGGGGAAGACAACCTCCGAAGTGGCTGTCGTGGAAGGTGACTAGAGAAACAATTATTTTTTTATATAAAATAGTTTTTATTGTGTAAAAGCGCCAAAACATAAAAAAAAATTATATAAATGAGGTATCGCTGTAATCGTACTGACCTGAAGAATAAAACTGCTTTATCAATTTTACCACACGTGGAACGCTATAAACGCCCCCCCTAAAAGAATTTCAGGAATTGCTGTTTTTTGTTCATTCCGCCTCCCAAAAATCGGAATAAAAAGCGATCAAAAAATGTCATGTGCCCGAAAACGTTACCAATAAAAACGTCAACTCGTCTCGCAAAAAACAAGATCTCACATGACTCTGTGGGCAAAAATATGGATAAATTATAGCTCTCAAAATGTGGTGATGCAAAAACTATTTTTTCCAATAAAAAGGATCTTTTAGTGTGTGACGGCTGCCAATAATAAAAATCCGCCAAAAAAAACGCTATAAAAGTAATCAAACCCCCCTTCATCATCCCCTTAGTTAGGGAAAAATAATAAAATTTAAAAAAATGTTTTTATTTCCATTTTCCCATTAGGGCTGGGGTTAGGGTTTCAGTTAGAATTGGGGGGTTTCCACTGTTTAGGCACATCAGGGGCTCTCCAAACGCGACATGGCGTCCGATCTCAATTCCAGCCAATTCTGCTTTGAACAAGTAAAACAGTGCTCCTTCCCTTCCGAGCTCTGCCGTGCGCCAAACAGTGGTTCCCCCCCATATATGGGGTATCAGCGTACTCAGCACAAATTGGACAACAACTTTAGTGGTCCAATTTCTACTGTTACCCTTGGGGAAAAAAATGTGGGGGCTAAAATATCATTTTTGTGGAAAAAAAAATATTTTTTATTTTCACGGCTCTGCGTTATAAACTGTAGTGAAACACTTGTTGGTTCAAAGTTCTCACAACACATCTAGATAAGTTCCTTGGGGGGTCTAGTTTCCAATATGGGGTCACTTGTGGGGGGTTTCTACTGTTTAGGTACATCAGGGACTCTGCAAATGCAACATGACGCCTGCAGACGAATCCATCTAAGTCTGCATTTCAAACGGCGCTCCTTCCCTTCCGAGCTCTGCCGTGCGCCCAAACAATGGTTTCCCCCCCATGTATGGGGTATCAGCGTACTCAGGACAAATTGGACAATAACTTTTGTGGTCCAATTTCTCCTGTTACCCTTGGGAAAAAAAAAATTGCGGACTAAAAGATCATTTTTTGCGAAAATTAATATGAAATTTGTTTTACGGCTCTACATTGTAAACTTCTGTGAAGCACTTGGAGGTTCAAAGTGCTCACCACACATCTAGATAAGTTCCTTAAGGGGTCTACTTTCCAAAATGGTGTCACTTGTGGGGGTTTCCACTGTTTAGGCACGTCAGGGGCTCTCCAATCGGGACATGGGTTCTGATCTCAATTCCAGCAAATCTTGCATTGAAAAGCCAAATGAGCTCCTTCCCTTCCGAGCTCTGCCATGTGCCCAAACATTGGTTTACCCCAACATGTGGGGTATCGGCGTACTCAGGACAAATTGTACAACGACTTTTGTGGTCCAATTTCTCCTGTTACCCTTGGTAAGATAAAACAAATTGGATCTGAAGTAAAAATTTTGTAAAAAAAAAGTTAAATGTTCAATTTTTTGTTAAACATTTCAAAAATTCCTGTGAAGCACCTGAAGAGTTAATAAAATTTTTGAATGTGGTTTTGCGTACCTTGAAGGGTGCAGTTTTTAGAATGGTGTAACTTTTGGGTATTTTCTGTCATATAGACCCCTCAAAGTCACTTCAAGTGCGAGGTGGTCCGTAAAAAAAAAATGGTTTTGCAAATTTTGTTGCAAAAATGAGAAATCGCTGGTCAACTTTTAACCCTAAATGCCCCGTCACACTTAACGACGCTGCAGCGATACAGACAACGATGCCGATCGCTGCAGCGTCGCTGTTTAGTCGCTGTGTGGTCGCTGGGGAGCTGTCACACAGACAGCTCTCCAGCGACCAACGATGCCGAGGTCCCCGAGCAACCAGGGCAAACATCGGGTTACTAAGCGCAGGGCCGCGCTTAGTAACCCGATGTTTACCCTGGTTACCAGTGTAAAATGTAAAAAAACAAACAGTACATACTCACCTTCGCGTCCCCCGGCGTCCGCTTCCTGCACTGACTGAGCGCCGGCCCTAACAGCAGAGCGGTGACGTCACCGCTGTGCTGAGCTTTCACTTTACGGCCGGCAATCAGTCAGTGCGGGAAGCAGACGGCAAGGGACCTGACGAACACTGGAATGTGAGTATGTAGTGTTTGTTTTTTTACATTTACGATGGTAACCAGGGTAAACATCGGGTTACTAAGCGCGGCCCTGCGCTTAGTAACCCGATGTTTACCCTGGTTACCAGTGAAGACATCGCTGAATCCGTGTCACACACACCGATTCAGTGATGTCAGCGGGACCTCAACAATCAAAAACAGGTCCATGCCATTCCGACACGACCAGCGATCTCACAGCAGGGGCCTGGTCGCTGCTACGTGTCAAACATAGCGAGATCGCTACTGAGGTCGCTGTTGCGTCACAAAACTTGTGACTCAGCAGCGATCTTGCTAGCGACCTCGCTTAGTGTGACGGGGGCTTTATAACTCCCTAACAAAAAAAAAATATGTTTCCAAAATTGTGCTGATGTAAAGCAGACATGTGGGAAATGTTGTTTATTAACTATATTATGTGATATAACTCTCTAATTTAAGGGCATAAAAACGAAAAAATTGAAAATTGCTAAATTTTCATAATTTGACAAATTTCTGTTTTTTTTCACAAATAAATGCAAGTCATATCGAAGAAGTTTTACCACTATCATGAAGTACAATATGTCACGAGAAAACAATGTCAGAATCACCAGGATCCGTTGAAGCGTTTCAGAGTTATGACCTCATAAAGTGACAGTGGTCAGAATTGTAAAAATTGGCCCTGTCACTTAGGTGAAAACAGGCTTCGGGGTGAAGGGGTTAAGGATGCTTCGGAGAATTTAGGAACCCTCTGGAGAAATTTCACGACCTGTTCTTTCAACATTATAAACTGTAAAAACATCGATGACGGGAGTCTAAGCTTGTCTTTTAGGTTGCTGAATTTTATAAAAGATACCGTCATAGATGTCTCCTACTTTCTTTATTCCTATTTTCGTTATTCCTCTTTCCTCCCAAAGAGCTGGCAGTGTAACATTGTTAAATGTAGAAATAGTGGAGAAAGGAATTTTAACCAAGATAGATTTCCTAGACGTTCCCTTTCTTGATCTAGAAAGTTTTTCCCAAGCTTGTACAGTGGCTTGAAATATTGGATGGGCCATTGAATTAAGTTGAGGGCCAGTTAGTGTTTTTATAATTAAATCTGTTCTGTCTTCATACACGTTGATACGGTGTGTGATCCGACATACGGCATAAACCACTTCTGTCTCCCAAATAAGCAGACTGTTCTCTGTAGTCTAACTTGTTTATTGGTAAACATGAGCGTGGTAAAACTATAGGAATACAAATGATATGGATAAGTATTGAGCCAAATAACAGCACAGCTGATACTTAACTAGCAAGAAAAATATACAGGATGATGCCACTTCTATATATAACTACATACAGCAAGTCACTGATAATAGATTTCCTAAGTACTAGCTGGTATACAATAAATCACATTCTGTAGAACACTATATTGCAAGAACAGAGGTAACAATCTTACCGGATAAACTTAACCAGGATGGCAACTAAGTGAGGTAGTTCCAACAAAGCAGATTAACACGTGTGTCCAGGGAAATACACAGAGAAAAAAATGGAGTTATCCTATCCCATGATACCTTGGTGCAATCCCATGCAACACTCTAATTATAAGTAAAACACAGGAAGCAATTTTATTACACTGCAATACACATGAAACAAGCAATACAGAAAACAGACAGTTAAAATCAATTAACCCCTTCCCGACATGTGACGGAATAGTACGTCACATGTCGGGACCCCCGCTTTGATGTGCGCTCCGGCGGTGAGCGCACATCAAAGTCGCGACATGTCAGCTGTTTTTTACAGCTGACATGTGCGCGCAATAGCGGCGGGTGAAATCGCGATCACCCGCCGCTATTAACTAGTTAAATGCCGCTGTCAAACGCAGACAGCGGCATTTAACTACCGCATCCGGCCGTGCGGCCGGATATGAGCGCATCGCCGACCCCCGTCACATGATCGGGGGTCGGCGATGCTCCTCCATTGTAACCATAGAGGTCCTTGAGACCTCTATGGTTACTGATTGCCGGTGGCTGTGAGCGCCCCCCTGTGGTCGGCGCTCACAGCACACCTGCATTTTAGCTACATAACAGCGATCTGATGATCGCTGTTATGTAGCAGAGCCGATCGGGCTGTGCCTGCTTCTAGCCTCCCATGGAGGCTATAGAAGCATGGCAAAAGTAAAAAAAAAAAGTTTTTAACCCCTTCCCGACCCATGACGCCACATAGGCGTCATGAAAACCCGTGCCAATCCGACCCATGACGCCTATGTGGCGTCATGGAATGATCGCGTCCCTGCAGATCGGGTGAAGGGGTTAACTCCTATTTTACCCGATCTGCAGGGAGAGGGGGAGTGGTACTTCAGCCCAGGGGGGGTGGCTTCACCCCCCCCGTGGCTACGATCGCTCTGATTTGCTGTTGAAAGTGAAACTGCCAATCAGAGCGATTTGTAATATTTCACCTAAAAAACTGGTGAAATATTACAATCCAGCCATGGCCGATGCTGCAATATCATCGGCCATGGCTGGAAACACTAATGTGACCCCCCCCCACCCCACCGATCGCCCCCCCAGTGCTCCGTTATAGGGTCCGGTCCCCTCCGTCCGCCTGCCGGCTCCCCCGTCCTGCTGTCCGCTCCCCCGTCCTCCTGCCCGCTCCCCCGTCCTGCTGTCCGCTCCCCCGTCCTCCTGCCCGCTCCCCCCCTGCTCCTATGTCACCCCCCCGTGCTCCGACGCCCCCCCCCGTGCCCCGATCTCCCCCCCCTTATACTTACCGAGGCTCCCGGTCCCCGTCCGCCTCCATCATGGGCGCCGCCATCTTCCAAAATGGCGGGCGCATGCTCAGTGCGCCCGCCGGCCGGCAGATTCATTAGAGGTACATTTTGATCGCTGTGGTAGGTTCTATCACAGCGATCAAAATAAAAAAATAATAAATAAACCCCCCCCCTTTATCACCCCCATAGGTAGGGACAATAATAAAATAAAGAAAATATTTTTTTTTCTTTTTCCACTAGGGTTAGGGTTAGAACTAGGGTTAGAACTAGGGGTAGGGTTAGGGGTAGGGTTAGGGTTACGGGTAGGGTTATGGCATGTGCACACAGAGCGGATCGGCCGCGGATCCGCAGCGGATCGGCCGCGGATCCGCAGCGGATCGGCCGCGGATCCGCAGCGGATCGGCCGCGGATCCGCAGCGGATCCGCAGCGGATTGTCAGCGGATCCGCAGCGGATCCGCAGCGGATTGTCAGCGGATCCGCAGCGGATCGGCCGCGGATCCGCAGCGGATTGGCCGCGGATTGGCCGCGGATCCGCAGCGGATTGGCCGCTGCGAATTCGAAGCAGTTTTCCATCAGGTTTACAGTACCATGTACACCTAAGGAAAACCAAATCCGCTGTGCCCATGGTGCGGAAAATTCCGTGCAGAAACGCTGCGTTGTATTTTCCGCAGCATGTCAATTCTTTGTGCGGATTCCGCAGCGTTTTACACCTGTTCCTCAATAGGAATCCGCAGGTGAAATCTGCACAAAAAAACACTGGAAATCTGCTGTAAATCCGCAGGTAAAACGCAGTGCCTTTTACCTGCAGATTTTTCAAAAATCATGCGGAAAAATCTCACACGAATCCGCAACGTGGGCACATAGCCTTAGGGTTAGGGTTGGAATTAGAGTTAGGGTTGGAATTAGGGCTAGGGTTTGAAATAGGGTTAAGATTAGGCTTGTGGTTAGGGTTACGGATAGGGTTAGGGGTGTGTTGGGGTTACAGTTGTGGTTAGGGTTGGGATTAGGGTTACGGTTGGGATTAGGGTTGGAATTAGGGTTACGGGTGTGTTGCGGTTAGGGTTGTGGTTAGGGGTGTGTTGGGGTTAAGGTTGTGATTAGGGTTATGGCTACAGTTGGGATTAGGATTAGGGGTGTGTTGGGGTTAGTGTTGAAGTTAGAATTGAGGGGTTTCCACTGTTTAGGCACATCAGGGGTCTCCAAACGCAACATGGCGCCACCATTGATTCCAGCCAATCTTGCGTTCAAAAAGTCAAATGGTGCTCCCGCCCTTCCAAGCCCCGACGTGCGCCCAAACAGTGGTTTACCCCCACATTTGGGGTACCAGCGTACTCAGGACAAACTGGGCAACAACTGTTGGGGTCTAATTTCTCCTGTTACCCTTGCAAAAATAAAAAATTACTTGCTAAAACATAATTTTTGAGGAAAGAACAATTATTTTTTATTTTCACGGCTCTGCGTTATAAACTTCTGTGAAGCACTTGGGGGTTGAAAGTGCTCACCACACATCTAGATAAGTTCCTTCGGGGGTCTAGTTTCCAAAATGGGGTCACTTGTGGGGTGTTTCTACTGTTTAGGTACATCAGGGGCTCTGCAAATGCAATGTGACGCCCGCAGACCATTCCATCAAAGTCTGCATTTCAAATGTCACTACTTCCCTTCCGAGCCCTGACGTGTGTCCAAACAGTGGTTTACCCCCACATATGAGGTATCAGCGTACTCAGGACAAATTGGACAACAACGTCCCTGGTCCAGTTTCTCCTTTTACCCTTGGGAAAATAAAAAAATTGTTGCTAAAAGATCATTTTTGTGACTAAAAAGTTAAATGTTCATTTTTTACTTCCATGTTGCTTCTGCTGCTGTGAAACACCTGAAGGGTTAATAAACTTCTTGAATGTGGTTTTGAGCACCTTGAGGGGTGCAGTTTTTAGAATGGTGTCACTTTTGGGTATTTTCAGCCATATAGAACCCTCAAACTGACTTCAAATGTGAGGTGGTCCCTAAAAAAAATGGTTTTGTAAATTTTGTTGTAAAAATGAGAAATCACTGGTCAAATTTTAACCCTTATAACTTCCTAGCAAAAAAAAAAATTGTTTCCAAAATTGTGCTGATGTAAAGTAGACATGTGGGAAACGTTATTTATTAACTATTTTGTGTCACATAACTCTCTGGTTTAACAGAATAAAAATTCAAAATGTGAAAATTGCGAAATTTTCAAATTTTTTGCCAAATTTCCGTTTTTTTCACAAATAAACTCAAAAATTATCGACCTAAATTTACCACTAACATGAAGCCCAATATGTCACGAAAAAACAATCTCAGAATCGCTAGGATCCGTTGAAGCGTTCCTGAGTTATTACCTCATAAAGGGACACTGGTCAGAATTGCAAAAAACGGCAAGGTCATTAAGGCCAAAATAGGCTGGGTCATGAAGGGGTTAAAAATGTGAAAAAAATAAAAAAAATATAAAAGTTTAAATCACCCCCCTTTCGCCCCAATCAAAATAAATCAATAAAAAAAAAACCCAACCTACACATATTTGGTATCGCCGCGTTCAGAATCGCCCGATCAATAAAAAAAAAAAAGCATTAACCTGATCGCTAAATGGCGTAATGAGAAAAAAAATTCGAAACGCCAGATTTACGTTTTTTTGGTCGCCACGACATTGCATTAAAATGCAATAACGGGCGATCAAAAGAACGTATCTACACCAAAATGCTATCATTAAAAACGCCAGCTCGGCACGCAAAAAATAAGCCCTCACCTGACCCCAGATCACGAAAAATGGAGACGCTACGAGTATCGGAAAATGGCGCAATTTTGTTTTGTTTTGTTTTTTGCAAAGTTTGGAATTTTTTTTCACCACTTAGGTGAAAAATAACCTAGTCATGTTAGGTGTCTATGAACTCGTAGTGACCTGGAGAATCATAATGGCAGGTCAGTTTTAGCATTTAGTGAACCTAGCAAAATAGGCAAGCAAAAAACAAGTGTGGGATTGCACTTTTTTTGCAATTTCACTGCACTTGGAATTTTTTTCCCGTTTTCTAGTACACGACATGCTAAAACCAATGATGTCGTTCAAAAGTACAACTCGTCCCGCAAAAAATAAGCCCTCACATGGCCAAATTGACAGAAAAATAAAAAAGTTATGGCTCTGGGAAGGAGGGGAGCGAAAAACGAAAAAAGCTCCGGGGGTGAAGGGGTTAAAAAAGCAACACACTTGTTCCTTAGAAACATAGCCCCTAATAAGGCTGGAGTCACACATGCGTGTTTTACGTACGTAAGAGTGCAAAAACTACGTACGTAAAACTCGCATTACATACGGCACAATGCTTCTCAATGGGGCTGCTCCTATTAGCCGTATATTACGGTTCAGTATTATACGGCGTTCTACGGCCGTACAAAATCGCAGCATGCTGCGTTTGTCAGCGTATTGCGCAAATAATACGCCAATGAAAGTCTATGGGGGCGAGAAAAATACGGATTCCACACGGACCAGCAGTGTGACTTGCGAGAAATACGCAGCGCTGTTAGTGAAAAGTCGGTAATTCAATTGCCGGCTTTGCATTTCTCCTGCACAAACCCGACAGGATATGAGACATGGTTTACATACAGTAAACCATCTCATATCCCCTTTTTTTTTGCATATTCCACACTACTAATGTTAGTAGTGTGTATGTGCAAAATTTCAGCGCTGTAGCTGCTGAAATAAAGGGTTAAATGGCGGAAAAAATTGGCGTGGGCTCCCGCGCAATTTTCTCCGCCAGAATGGTAAAGCCAGTGACTGAGGGCAGATATTAATAGCCAGGAGAGGGTCCATGGTTATTGGCCCCCCCCCGTGGCTACAAACATCTGCCCCCAGCCACCCCAGAAAAGGCACATCTGGAAGATGCGCCTATTCTGGCACTTGGCCACTCTCTTCCCACTCCCTGTAGCGGTGGGATATGGGGTAATGAAGGGTTAATGCCACCTTGCTATTGTAAGGTGACATTAAGCCAGATTAATAATGGAGAGGCGTCAATTATGACACCTATCCATTATTAATCCAATTGTATGAAAGGGTTAAAAAAAAAAAACACACACACACACACACACACACACACACACACACACACACACACACACAGGATTTAAAAGTAGTTTAATGAAATAAACACACAGGTTGTTGTAATAATTTATTGTTCTCGCAATCCATCAGGAACACCCTCGCTTGGAAAAATAATAAACGCACAAGATACATACCTTCTGATGTCAGATCAGGTCCCACGATGTAATCCATCTGAAGGGGTTAACTAATATTACAGGCAGAGCTGCGATAAACCACTCGCTCGTACCTGTAATCCCCGGCAAATGAATGAAATGTAGGTCATTGACCTACATTTCCTTCAGTCGCGGTGATGCGCCCCCTGGTGGATGTCCTCATATGACCTGGAGCGTGGGAAAAAGTTCCCAGGCTGCAGTTCATGAGAACATCCACCAGAGGGCGCCTCACCGCGACTCAATGTAAGTACAGATCCAGCTTTCCTTTCAGCACCCGGGGATTACAGGCACGAGCGAGTGGTTTATCGCAGCTCTGCCTGTAATATTAGTTAACCCCTTCAGATGGATTACTTCGTGGGACGTGATCTGACATCAGAAGGTATGTATCTTGTGTGTTTATTATTTTGCCAAGCGAGGGCCTGGAAATGGATTGCGAGAACAATAAATTATTACAACAACCGCTGTGTTTATTTCATTAAAATCCTTTTTAATCGTGTGTGTGTGTTTAACACTTTCCAACAATTGGATTAATAATGGATAGGTGTCATAATTGACACCTCTCCATTATTAATCTGGCTGAATGTCACCTTACAATAGCAAGGTGACATTAACCCTTCATTACCCCATATCCCACCGCTACAGGGAGTGGGAAGAGAGTGGCCAAGTGCCAGAATAGGCGCATCTTCCAGATGTGCCTTTTCTGGGGTGGCTGGGGGCAGATGTTTGTAGCCACGGGGGGCCAATAACCATGGACCCTCTCTAGGCTATTAATATCTGCCCTCAGTCACTGGCTTTACCGCTCTGGCGGAGAAAATTGCGCGGGAGCCCACGCCAATTTTTTCCGCCATTTAACCCTTTATTTCAGCAGCTACAGCGCTGAAATTTTGCACATACACACTACTAACATTAGTAGTGTGGAATATGCAAAAAAAAGGGGATATGAGATGGTTTACTGTATGTAAACCATGTCTCATATCCTGTCGGGTTTGTGCAGGAGAAATGAAAAGCCGGCAATTGAATTACCGGCTGTTCACAGATATCGCGCTGAATGAAATCTAAATACAGAATATATATATATGTGTCTCAATGACATATACATACATATATATATACATATATACATACATATACATATATACATACATATACATACATATACATACATATACATACATATACATACATATACATACATATACATACATATACATACATATACATACATATACATACATATACATACATATACATACATATACATACATATACATACATATACATACATATACATACATACACATACATACACATACATACACATACATACACATACACACACATACACACATACACACATACACACATACACACATACACACATACACACATACACACATACACACATACACACATACACACATACACACATACACACATACACACATACACACATACACACATACACACATACATATATATATATATATACATACATACATATATATATATATATATATATATATGTTTTCCCTAACATTTGAGCACATAAATCCATTAGATGTCGGTTTTGCAAGCCTGCGCGAAAATCTTGCAGTACGGATGCCATACGGATTACATACGGAGGATGCCATGCGCAAAATACGCTGACACACCCTGACTACGGATCACTATTTTGGGAACATTTCTCCGTATTACGGCCGTAGTACGGACGTATAATACGTGGCGTATTGTCTTACGCCATGTGTGACTCCAGCCTAAGGCCTACACCTGCGCTAAGACAAATAGGGCAATGCCCAATAGAAAAAATACCTATATGGACACCACTGTGCATACACTTAATGATACAATGAAGTAGGCCCACAATTATGTATACAAGGTGGACAAAGTGGAGGACGATCCTATGACCCTGTAACTTAAGCACCGTTATCGCCAAAAGGTTCTGCCATAAATACAGCCATAAATATTCTCCCTCATACAGACATGTCCCTCACTTTGGCATACATAGAGGCGAGTGGCCTCATTCGTACCACTGAATAAGGCCTACAGGTAAGTAAACCAACATAGACTCCAATGTGTATCCATACCATACAATACCATGGACGTGTATAATCCAGTTATTAGCGCAAGTGGAAGGAGGACCCAACGCGTGTCGCCCCACAAAGGAGGCTTCGTCAGGGTTACTGAGATACTGATGCCACCGCTCTTCAGAGTCACCGGGTCTCGTGCTGCGCAGCGGAACCAAAAGTGGCTTTAGGCAAAGTTTATGGAGCATCAGAATGAGGTTTCTTAAGGCCCCGTCTCACTTAGCGACGCTAAAGCGATCCCGACAATGATACGACCTGTCAGGGATCGTTGCTGCGCCGCTATGTGGTCGCTGGTGAGATGTCAAACAGTGAGATCTTCCCAACGATCGCTGCTGCGATCTCACTGTTTGACATCTCACCAGCGACCTGTAGCGACCTGTACAACGATGTCACATGGGAGCTATTATGACGATTCAGTGTCCGAGTCGTCAACGAGGTCGTTGGTAAGGTGTCAAACACAGCGATGTGTGCTACCCAGCGGGACCTCAACGATCAAAAAAGGTCCAGGCCATTCCGACACGACCAGCGATCTCACAGCAGGGGCCTGGTCGCTGCTACGTGTCACACATAGCGAGATCGCTACTGAGGTCGCTGTTGCGTCACAAAACTTGTGACTCAGCAGCGATCTCGCTAGCAATCTCGCTTAGTGAGACGGGGGCTTTAGCCTTTGGTCGTCTCATCCCTTCATTATCTACAAGATCCAGTTATGTAGGTAAACTAGCGGCTTTTCTTGGTACTGCAACTAAAAGCAATAAAAAGGACTGAGCTGTAATGCTGGATACAGCTGTAATTATATGTTATACTAGATGGTGGTCCGATTCTAACGAATCGGGTATTCTAGAATATGTATGTGTAACGTATTGCGCAGCCCACGCTGTACATAGCAATGTGGGCATGATATCCCTGTAAAAAAAAAAAAAAGAAAAAAAAAGAATTAAAATAAAAAATAGTTATATACTCACCTTCCGTTGACGCCTGGATCCAGGAAGCGGTTACCAACGCTTGGGATCCACCGAAGCTCCGCCGAGCCGCTCGCCATCTTCCGTTCCCAGGATGCATTGCGAAATTATCCAGATGACTTAACGGTCTCGCGAGACCGCTAAGTCTTCTGGGTAATTTTGCAATGCATCGCCGGGAACGGAAGGTGGCGGCCGGCGCGAGCAGCTCGGCGTACTACAGAGGATGAGTATAGCAGGTTTTTTGTTTTTTTATTATTTTTAACATTACATTTTTTTACTATTGATGCCGCATAGGCTGCATCAATAGTAAAAAATTGGGGACACACAGGGTTAATAGCAGCGGTTACGGAGTGTGTTACCCGCGGCATAACGCGGTCCGTTACAGCCGGCATTAATCCTGTTTGCGCGGTGACCGGAGGGGAGTATGCGGGCGCCGGGCACTGAGTGCGGGGAGTAAGGAGCGGCCATTTTCTTCCGGACTGTGCGCGTCGCTGACTGGTCGTGGCAATAGTCGTGGGCGTTTTGCCACGACCAAACAGCGACTTGGATTCCATGACAGACAGAGGCCGTGACCAATGAATATCCGTGACAGACAGAAGGACAGACAGACAGAAAGACGGAAGTACCCCTTAGACAATTATATAGTAGATAGTCGTGTTACACTCCCCTCACAAGTGTACAAGATATTATACAGTCACCATGTGACAAGTGGGCCTGTGTAACTTCAAATGCCAGGACTGAATTTTAGTCCCAGTCCGGCCCTGGTGTCACCTGTGAGTCTTGTGCAGGAGGGATGTGCCCATGCACGAGTGTGAACGCGCAGGATGCCCTTAGTATGGTAGCCATTCTCCATGGCACGGGCACTACCCCACCCTGCAGGGAGCACAGGCCCCACCCCCCAACCCGCTGCAGGGAGCCCAGGCCGCCCCCGCACACACTGCCCCTGCCCCCGGCTGCAGGGAGCACAGGCCGCCCCCGCACACACTGCCCCTGCCCCCGGCTGCAGGGAGCACAGGCCGCCCCCGCACACACTGCCCCTGCCCCCGGCTGCAGGGAGCACAGGCCGCCCCCGCACACACTGCCCCTGCCCCCGGCTGCAGGGAGCACAGGCCGCCCCCGCACACACTGCCCCTGCCCCCGGCTGCAGGGAGCACAGGCCGCCCCCGCACACACTGCCCCTGCCCCCGGCTGCAGGGAGCACAGGCCGCCACCGCACACACTGCCCCTGCCCCCGGCTGCAGGGAGCACAGGCCGCCCCCGCACACACTGCCCCTGCCCCCGGCTGCAGGGAGCACAGGCCGCCCCCGCACACACTGCCCCTGCCCCCGGCTGCAGGGAGCACAGGCCGCCACCGCACACACTGCCCCTGCCCCCGGCTGCAGGGAGCACAGGTCGCCCCCGCACACACTGCCCCTGCCCCCGGCTGCAGGGAGCACAGGCCGCCCCCGCACACACTGCCCCTGCCCCCGGCTGCAGGGAGCAAAGCCGCCCCCGCACACACTGCCCCTGCCCCCGGCTGCAGGGAGCACAGGCCGCCCCGCACACTGCCCCTCCCCCGCTGCAGGAAGCACAGGCCGCACCGCACACTGCCCCTCCCCCGCTGCAGGGAGCACAGGCCTCCCCCGTACACTGCCCCTCCCCCCCTGCAGGGAACACAGGCCGCACCCACACACAGCCTCCTGCTGCAGGGAGCACAGGCCGCCAGCCCCTCACCCGGGGCAGGGAGCACAGGCCGCCAGCCCCTCACCCGAGGCAGGGAGCACAGGCCGCCAGCCCCTCACCCGAGGCAGGGAGCACAGGCCGCCAGCCCCTCACCCGGGGCAGGGAGTACAGGCCGCCGGCCCCTCACCCGGAGCAGGGAGCACAGTCCTCCCTGGATAGCAGACAGCATCCACTTACCCTTTTCAGCCTCTCCATGAGGACGCTCTTGTTTCCGCCGCTGTCCAAATTCCGCTTCTTTAGCTCGGCCTTCAGGTCGATCACACGTAGCTCGCTCAGCTTCTTCGTATCCACCTCTGCTCTGACATCTGAGGAAAGCTGCTCGTCCGCCATGTTGCACAATATGCAGAAACAGATGTGTAATTGGCGCTAATCAACGAAGCCCTAAAGAAACGGTAAATGCTAGACTGTATTGGCTCCTTCCAGGTGTGACGTCATTTCCGAGGGCGTGTCCTATCGAAACGGTAAATGCTAGACTGTATTGGCTCCTTCCAGGTGTGACGTCATTTCCGAGGGCGTGTCCTATCGGGAGGGGGCGTGTTCTGAGTTCACATCATGGGCGTATTTTCTACGGTATTTACCAAGGCTGCAAAGGAAAGCAGCATGATAGCTTGTGGAAGCCATGGCTCTTGGAGGTTAGTGGTTTCAGGGTGAAAAATGCTACTTGCTGATCGTTATTGGGGGGGAGGCCCTGTGGTGGTCGACTTACTTGTCTGTGCTGGGGGGGCGACATGTTGCAGGTTACTGTGGGGGACCCCTGTGGTGGGATTTTGGGGGTGCTGCTGGCTATTGTGGGGGGGACCCCTGCGGTGGGATTTTGGGGGGTGCTGCTGCTGGCTATTGTGGGGGGACCCCTGCGGTGGGATTTTGGGGGGTGCTGCTGCTGGCTATTGTGGGGGGACCCCTGCGGTGGGATTTGGGGGGTTCTGCTGCTGGCGGCTATTGTGGGGGGACCCCTGCGGTGGGATTTTGGGGGGTTCTGCTGCTGGTGGCTATTGTGGGGGAACCCTGCGGTGGGATTTTGGGGGGTTCTGCTGCTGGCTATTGTGGGGGGACCCCTGCGGTGGGATTTTGGGGGGTTCTGCTGGTTATTTTGGGGGGTTCTGCTGCTGGCGGCTATTGTGGGGGGACCCCTGCGGTGGGATTTTGGGGGGTTCTGCTGCTGGTGGCTATTGTGGGGGGACCCCTGCGGTGGGATTTTGGGGGGTGCTGCTGCTGGCTATGGTGGGGGGACCCCTGCGGTGGGATTTGGGGGGGTTTTGCTGCTGCTGGCTATTGTGGGGGGACCCCTGCGGTGGGATTTTGGGGGGTGCTGCTGCTGCTGGCTATTGTGGGGGGACCCCTGCGGTGGGATTTTGGGGGGTGCTGCTGCTGCTGGCTATTGTGGGGGGACCCCTGCGGTGGGATTTTGGGGGGTGCTGCTGCTGCTGGCTATTGTGGGGGGACCCCTGCGGTGGGATTTTGGGGGGTGCTGCTGCTGCTGGCTATTGTGGGGGGACCCCTGCGGTGGGATTTTGGGGGGTTCTGCTGCTGCTGGCTATTGTGGGGGGACCCCTGCGGTGGGATTTTGGGGGGTTCTGCTGCTGCTGGCTATTGTGGGGGGACCCCTGCGGTGGGATTTTGGGGGGTTCTGCTGCTGCTGGCTATTGTGGGGGGACCCCTGCGGTGGGATTTTGGGGGGTTCTGCTGCTGCTGGCTATTGTGGGGGGACCCCTGCGGTGGGATTTTGGGGGGTTCTGCTGCTGCTGGCTATTGTGGGGGGACCCCTGCGGTGGGATTTTGGGGGGTTCTGCTGCTGCTGGCTATTGTGGGGGGACCCCTGCGGTGGGATTTTGGGGGGTTTTGCTGCTGCTGGCTATTGTGGGGGGACCCCTGCGGTGGGATTTTGGGGGGTTCTGCTGCTGCTGGCTATTGTGGGGGGACCCCTGCGGTGGGATTTTGGGGGGTGCTGCTGCTGGCTATTGTGGGGGGACCCCTGCGGTGGGATTTTGGGGGGTTCTGCTGCTGCTGGCTATTGTGGGGGGACCCCTGCGGTGGGATTTTGGGGGGTTCTGCTGCTGCTGGCTATTGTGGGGGGACCCCTGCGGTGGGATTTTGGGGGGTTCTGCTGCTGCTGGCTATTGTGGGGGGACCCCTGCGGTGGGATTTTCGGGGGTTCTGCTGCTGCTGGCTATTGTGGGGGGACCCCTGCGGTGGGATTTTGGGGGGTTCTGCTGCTGCTGGCTATTGTGGGGGGACCCCTGCGGTGGGATTTTGGGGGGTTCTGCTGCTGCTGGCTATTGTGGGGGGACCCCTGCGGTGGGATTTTGGGGGGTTCTGCTGCTGCTGGCTATTGTGGGGGGACCCCTGCGGTGGGATTTTGGGGGGTTCTGCTGCTGCTGGCTATTGTGGGGGGACCCCTGCGGTGGGATTTTGGGGGGTTCTGCTGCTGCTGGCTATTGTGGGGGGACCCCTGCGGTGGGATTTTGGGGGGTTCTGCTGCTGCTGGCTATTGTGGGGGGACCCCTGCGGTGGGATTTTGGGGGGTTCTGCTGCTGCTGGCTATTGTGGGGGGACCCCTGCGGTGGGATTTTGGGGGGTTCTGCTGCTGCTGGCTATTGTGGGGGGACCCCTGCTGTGGGATTTTGGGGGGTGCTGCTGGCGGCTATTGTGGGGGGGACCCCTGCGGTGGGATTTTGGGGGGTGCTGCTGGCGGCTATTGTGGGGGGACCCCTGCGGTGGGATTTTGGAGGGTGGTGCTGCTGCTGGCTATTGTGGGATTTTGTGGAGGGGGGGACTACTGCTGGCTATTGTGGTGGACCCCTGTAGTAGGCGACCTGCCTGTGTGAGGGGGCGACCTGCTGCAGGCTATTGAGGGACCCCTCACCTGCTTGTGGGGGGGCGACCTGCTGCAGGCTATTGGGGGTGACCCATTTTAGTGGGGGGCAACCTGCTTGTGGGGGGGTGACCTGCTGATGGCAATTGGGGGGACCCTGTGGTGTGATTTGGGGGCGACCTGCTTGCGGGGGACCCCTTTTAGTGAGGGTGACCTGCTTATGGTTGGGTTTGGGGAGGCGACCTGCTTGTGGCAGGACCCCTTTTAGTGGGGGCGACCTGCTTGTGGAGGGGTGACCTGCTGATGGCTATTGATGGGCCCCTGTTGTGGGGTTTAGGAGTGACCTTCTGGCTATTGGGGGGGGGGGGGGGACCCCTGTGGTGGGGTTTGGAGGTGACGTGCTGCTTACGGGGTGGACCCCTTTTAGTGGGGGTGACCTGCTGCTGGCTATTGGGGGGACCCTTGTATTGGGGTTTGAGGGCGACATGCTTGTGGTCGGGTTTTGGGAGGGCGTGACGTGCTGTCTATTGGGAGGACCCTTGTGGTTTGATGTGGGGGGCGACCTGCTTGTGGGGGGGGGGAGACCTGCTGAAAGCTATTGGGGGACCCCTGTGGTGGGATGTGGGGAGGCGACCTGCATGTGAGGGGTCACCTGCTGCAGGCTATTGAGGGGGACCCCTGTGGTGAGATTTGAGGGCAACCTGCTCGTGGGGTGCTACCTGCTTGTCGTGGAATGTGGGGAGGCGACCTGCTTGTCGTGGAATGTGGGGAGGCGACCTGCTTGTCGTGGAATGTGGGGAGGCGACCTGCTTGTCGTGGAATGTGGGGAGGCGACCTGCTTGTCGTGGAATGTGGGGAGGCGACCTGCTTGTCGTGGAATGTGGGGAGGCGACCTGCTTGTCGTGGAATGTGGGGAGGCGACCTGCTGGTCGTGGAATGTGGGGAGGCGATCTGCTGCTGGCTATTGGGGGGGGGGGGGGGATCCCGTGGTGGGATTTGGGGACGACCTGCTGCTTTCGGATGAAACCCTTTTATTGGGGGGTGACCTGCTGCTTACTGGGGGATCCCTTTTATTGGGGGGCAACCTGCTTATGGGTTGGATTTGTGGGGGCTGATGAGGGTTTAAGCTGGGTGGGGGGTGGACATCCGAAGGGGGGGGGGGTGCTGGGTGGGGAGGTCCGCGTCCGATGGGGGTTGGACGTCCGATCGGGGTTTGTTCTGGGTGGGGAGGCCGCATCTGGGGGTTTGTGCTGGGTGGGGGGGTCTGCGTCCGATGTGGGTTTGTGGGAGTTGGACGTCCGATGGGGGTTGGACGTCCGATTGGGGGTTAAGCTGGGGTGGCGTTTGATGGGGGGGGGGGGGGAGTCTGATGGGATTTATGGTTGGGGAAGGGGGCATCATATTTGGATTTATGCTTGAGGGGAGGGAATTTCTGGTGGGCTTTGGATTTATGCTGTGGGGTCCGCTGGTTAATGTGAGGTGGGGGTTTACTGGGGGAGCGAGGTTATGCTCTGTGGCCCTCTCATTGCCAGAGAGAGTAAAAATAATCCCAAAATATTCTTTAACTATATAAATAGTAAGAAACTAAAAAATGACAGTGTTGGCCCCCTTAAAAATAGTCTGGGTGAAATGGTGGATGAGGATGAGGAAAAAGCCAATATGCTAAATGACTTTTTTTCATCAGTATTTACAAAAGAAAATCCCATGGCAGCCAATATGACTAGTGATAAAAATTCCCCATTAAATGTCACCTGCTTAACCCAGCAGGAAGTACAGCGGCGGCTAAAAATAACTAAAATTGACAAATCTCCGGGCCCGGATGGGATACATCCCCGAGTACTGCAGGAACTAAGTACAGTCATTGATAGACCATTATTTTTAATCTTTAAAGACTCCATAATAACAGGGTCTGTACCACAGGACTGGCGTATAGCAAATGTGGTGCCAATATTCAAAAAAGGGGCAAAAACTGAACTCGGTAATTATAGGCCAGTAAGCTTAACCTCTACTGTGGGTAAAATCCTGGAGGGCATTCTAAGGGATGCTATGCTGGAGTATCTGAAGAGGAATAACCTCATGACCCAGTATCAGCACGGGTTTACTAGGGACCGTTCATGTCAGACTAATTTGATCAGCTTCTATGAAGAGGTAAGTTCCGGACTGGACCAAGGGAGCCCAGTGGACGTAGTGTATATGGACTTTTCCAAAGCTTTTGATACGGTGCCACACAAAAGGTTGTTACATAAAATGAGAGTAATGGGGATAGGGGAAAATATGTGTAAGTGGGTTGAGAGCTGGCTCAGGGATAGGAAACAAAGGGTGGTTATTAATGGAGCACACTCGGACTGGGTCACGGTTAGCAGTGGGGTACCACAGGGGTCAGTATTGGGCCCTCTTCTTTTTAACATATTTATTAATGACCTTGTAGGGGGCATTCAGAGTAGAATTTCAATATTTGCAGATGACACTAAACTCTGCAGGGTAATCAATACAGGGGAGGACAATTTTATATTACAGGATGATTTATGTAAACTAGAAGCTTGGGCTGATAAATGGCAAATGAGCTTTAATGGGGATAAATGTAAGGTCATGCACTTGGGTAGAAGTAATAAGATGTATAACTATGTGCTTAATTCTAAAACTCTGGGCAAAACCGTCAATGAAAAAGACCTGGGTGTATGGGTGGATGACAAACTCATATTCAGTGGCCAGTGTCAGGCAGCTGCTACAAAGGCAAATAAAATAATGGGATGTATTAAAAGAGGCATAGATGCTCATGAGGAGAACATAATTTTACCTCTATACAAGTCACTAGTTCGACCACACTTAGAATACTGTGCACAGTTCTGGTCTCCGGTGTATAAGAAAGACATAGCTGAACTGGAGCGGGTGCAGAGAAGAGCGACCAAGGTTATTAGAGGACTGGGGGGTCTGCAATACCAAGACAGGTTATTACACTTGGGGCTATTTAGTTTGGAAAAACGAAGACTAAGGGGTGATCTTATTTTAATGTATAAATATATGAGGGGACAGTACAAAGACCTTTCTGATGATCTTTTTAATCATAGACCTGAGACAGGGACAAGGGGGCATCCTCTACGTCTGGAGGAAAGAAGGTTTAAGCATAATAACAGACGCGGATTCTTTACTGTAAGAGCAGTGAGACTATGGAACTCTCTGCCGTATGATGTTGTAATGAGTGACTCATTGCTTCAATTTAAGAGGGGACTGGATACCTTTCTGGAAAAGTATAATATTACAGGGTATATATATTAGATTCCTTGATAAGGCGTTGATCCAGGGAAGTAGTCTGATTGCCGTATGTGGAGTCGGGAAGGAATTTTTTTCCCCATGGTGGAGTTACTCTTTGCCACATGGGGTTTTTTTGCCTTCCCCTGGATCAACATGTTAGGGCATGTTAGGTTAGGCTATGGGTTGAACTAGATGGACTTACAGTCTTCCTTCAACCTTAATAACTATCTCTATCTCTATCTCTATCTCTATCTCTGGTTGATGTGGGGGGGGCTAATGCTTCATTGGGGTACACAAAAAAAACATGTGTGTATGCTGCTTATGCTATGCAAAAAATGAAAAATTAGGTATTTCCCTGTAGAGTAGGCTACACCACCAACTGGCACGAAGCTAATCCGTTTTAGCTTAATGTCAGTAGGAGGCAGACATGGGTCTGGACCGCCCAGCCCAGTTTCTGACTTAGGTTTTGGGGGGGGGGGTTTATTAACGATTTTCCTTTTTCTTATTATTTATTTTTTTTTTTTTCAGATATGGCTTTTGAGGGCGACAGTGGAATTGTCACTCTAATCTCCCACCTAGTATTGTCACTACCGTATCATCTGTGGTCTACGAGGCAAGGCCCTAACACATCAAGAGTGTTTGTGGTTTCCCAGAGGACGGTCCATGCCACGAATCCCCCTATCCTCTCGCCCCCCCAGAGCCAGATAGAGTAGGGAGGGAAGACGAATCCGTTATGTGCCAGCTGCCGAAAAGTCTGCGTCCAGGTTATTCCATGCCCATCTTCATCATCGGTCTGCGAAGAATGATTTGTGATCTTCAGGACAGGTATATCCTACCAGGCAGTGAGGGGGCTACTTTAAAAAAAAAAAACAAAAATGGAAAGGACAGGGCAAATATGTCCTAGTTTTCCCCTGAGCAATATGGACGTCTCCTGGGGAAACCTTCCTATTCATGCAGCCTCCATGTTTTCCAGAGGCTCCTGTGACTCTGCTTTTAAAATATCCAGGCTTCGGTCTAGGCCTTCTCTGGTGGCCGGTCCACACCGCCCGTGCCCTGAACAATCATGCACGCCAACTTCCTAGTGCGTCCTACTCTGCGCCTATCAGTTTGAGTACTTTGCTTCTGCAACAGAGGACTAAAGTCTGCCTCCCAAGAGATCTGCTGTTCAATTTTGGTGGTTTTGGAAATGTTCTGTCCAAAAAAACGACGGGACAACTCTCCGACCCGCCAGGAAAAGACGAGACCTTCCTTTAGACCAGCCCTCTCCTGGCATCCATGAACCCTCCAGCACTGGTCTGCTAGGCCTGGATCTAGCAGACTCTCTTCGACATGATGGGGCGTTCCCACCTTGGATGTTTCTCAGGGTCGGCTGCCGTGTCCTTCACAATTCAAGGCCGGTATTATGATCTCTGGTCCAGGACACCGAAACCTCAGACACCGGAGGCCGGCCTGGGGGGTGCAGAGCCACATACCAAACCGACAGTCCGGCCCGCATGCATCAACAGCATATTACAGTTTTACAATACTTTAGAAATGCATAAAATGAAACAAGCAAAGGCATAAAGTTATTCGATGCAAAAAAAATGCAGTTTTATAAAATTTGAAATGTTTCTATATCTAATCTTAAAATTATATTTATCCAGTGTTTCTATAAGTAAAAGTCTGAGATTTCTGTGGGAAATGGTCATTTGTTCCTCTTAAACCAGTTCTGAATGTAAATAAAACATTGCCCTGATTAAGTCTCCACATTGTATTTTAGCCTTTCATTTTATGTGTAGGGCAGGACAAGCTCATGATGTATCTGTGTAACACATGTAAGGTGCTATAATAACAGCCTTAGGCCGGCCTCACACTAGCGAGTTTTACGGACGTATGAGCGCATAAACTACGTCCGTAAAATACGCATTAAACATGGCCCAATGATTCCCTATGTCCCAGCTCCTATCTGCCGTATTTTACGGATCCGTAATATACGGTCTTGTACGGCCGTAGAAAATCGCAGCATGCTGCGTTTGTCACCGTGTTGCGCAAAAAAATCGCCAATGAAAGTCAATGGGTGCGCGAAAAATACGGATTACACACGGACCAGCAGTGTGACTTGCGAGAAATACGCCAGACATCTCCAGACAACGCCAGGTGCAAGGAATTGAGCCAAGCCCTCAATCATGAATCCCAGACATGCTAATTAGCTCAAAAAGCCACACAGACATCCCGGAAGTCTGGTGCTCGCCTCCACAGAGTTGCATGCATCATGGCCAGTCTAATTAATGTGGACATGCTCCTCATCCTGGTCCAAGAAAGGCCAGAAATATGGGACCAGCGGGATCCAAACTACTCCAACCGGGCCAGGAAAGAGGCAGCTTGGAGGGCCATCTGTGGCCTCCTATTCCCTGATTATGCCCAACGGCCACGTGCGGAGCAGACAAGACTAAGTAAGTACACTCATGTATTCCCCAGATTTGACTTTACAAGATGCTTTCCCTACATGATGACTTGAATAATCATTTTTAGATATCTGTGTCATTTATGGCCATTTTGTCAAATCCCAAAGCTGATTAACATGGCCAAGTGTTTATGTACATAGGTAATCTTGATGTTGCGCGGATAAATATTTCTTGGTACTCATACCTCGTCCAGAGGGGTGTTGCCCCTTGTCTTTATTTGTCCTAAATTGTCACATTAGGCTAATTCTTGCAGAAGGCATTTTTATTTCACATTCACAATCCAACCTAATGTATGTTTGCAAGAACAGGGTTCTCTCCCCTCCCAGTCTGTGACTGTAAAGTTTCCAACTGTGACCGATATATAGACCACTGCATGTAACCCCTTTCACATCTGCTGCACCATGTAAATAATGGTGCAAGAAACCCCCCCCCCCAAAAAAAAAAAAAAAAAAAAAAACACTGACAACTGTAAGAAGCTATGTTCCTACTGATCTTGCTCAATATTTTTGAACATGTAATTGCAGTGGATGATGTAATGACACGATGGCGCAGCATCCGGGACCAATACCGGCGTGAAAGACAGCAGCGGGCAAGAAGTGGGTCATCAGCCCCACTCAAGAAGCGGAAATATATCTACTATGACCGTCTTTCATTTTTGGATGTCAGTATGAATCTGAGGCAGTAAGTAATAACCACTCCACACATTTTGAGTGATAATCAATCTTATCTTGTTATTTTTACGGTTCTTACATTGCCAATTACATCTAAGGATGTGTAAATATAGTGCAACATATAATGTAAACAAGGCTAAATTCAAAAAGGATCCTGGATGAGAGAGGACCCTGCCCGCCAAACATCACTACCTACTACAAGGGATGGATGAGAAGGTAGTAGGCGAGATTAGAAATGTTCATGCAGTGGTTTGTTAGTTGGTTTGTTACTGGATGTTCTGTGATTGTTTGAAGATGTGGGTCTTCCTGTTTTTGTTTGAGCTTGAAATGTTAGGCCACATTATGATGTGTTGTGATAGTGTTGTTAACCTTTGGTGTGATCCCACAGAAAAATCTGGTATATTCATGTGTGAATTTGAGATAAGAGTGGAGTAGATAAGGAGATGTTGGTCTGATATGAGGTTGTGTGTCTGTTTTTTTCCACAATATAGCTCACAGATGTGTAATTAAACAATGGTCAAAAAAGAATACCTTTTTTTTTTTGCCTTTTATTAACAGAACACAGTCTAACCTCACAGAGAGGGAGACCGGGTCGGAATCGGAGGCTCTGATCGATCCTGTAAGTGTTGATGAAGAGGTGGCAGGCCCATCTTTCCAAGCTTCAGCATCCATCCTTGAGGACCCATCAGCATCATCATCACAGCAGGCAGCAGCAAGTGAGGAAGATGCAGCAGCACCACCACCCTCAGCACCACATGATGCTGAAAGGCCTGAGGAACATGCCCAGAGCAGCAGCCCTTCACACCCACTGGTGTCATCCCCACAGGCAGCTGGGCCTTTACGGAGAGCCCGCCGAAGGAGAGAGCTGCAAGCAACAAGAAATGATGTTGACGCTGGGGTCCTCAATTATTTGGCCAGGGCAGCAACGGATGATGGAGAGGAGGCCTTTGCCCGCAGCCTTGCCCGTTACCTTAGACCCCTTCCCCGTGAGGTGAGGCTACGTGTGAGAGGGTGTATGCAAATCCTGATTGATTTAAGCACAGCTCCAAATAACCCCTATGAGGTGTTTGAATATCTTGAGCGAAGGCAGCTTTCCCAAACCAACCTCTTGCGCCTTCAATTCCCTCAACAGGAGCAAGATCAATCAGGATTTGCAGCACCTCCTCCACGTATGCCTCCACCTCAACCCCTCCCACCACCAAATATACAAAGGCCATCAGTCTACCAAATGGCAGCCTACAACCCCCAATCCCAATATGGCCACTTTTCCAGACCCAGTGATGTAGGCTGGTCCCAACCTGGGTTTGGACAACATGGCCATTTTGGGCTTGGGTATGATGCAAGCCAATATGTACGTCAGCATGAGGCACAGAGACAATTGGCTTATGGACACCACCCAACTGGCCAATATGGACAAGGCCAGTATTCTGGGCCACAAGCCAGTGCATCCTCACAGGATGAAGTCACATTGTCCCAACAAAGGCCCCCTGACCAGGACCCAGAGCAGGCACCATCTCCCCCGCCAACTTACAGGGATTTGTAATGTATTGTTGTTTTGTGGCCTAATCTTTATATTTGTGAGCTGCCTACCATGGTTTTGTGTTATTTTTGGCACCATTTAACCTTTTCTGTTTTTTTATGGTTTTAAACTTCACCCTAAAAAAGGAAAAGTAACATATGAAAAAAATATGTTAACAGGGAAACCAAAAAAGGGTGGTTATTTAACTAAAATGTTTTTGAAAAAGCTAAATGATGTTTTGGTCCAAATCATTATTGCATCACACACATATTCTAGAAACATAAACATAGGGTCAATAAGGAAACACAACACACACAGTACTTTTTCTGGGGCCTAAAAAATTATATTTGACAAAGACATCAAGAAAATAAGAAAATTACAACTGAGAAACAGCATAATCTTGCCAGGGAGTAGAACCCTGAGGAGATACAAAATAATTTGTCAAAACATCCCTAACTTTGATTCCAGAAAGGGGACGGCGCGGAGGAGGGCCATGTGGTGTTGGCCTAATTAGACTACGCAACATGTGTTCATCATTACCATCTGCAAAGCAATCATGTATGCGGGTAAAGTTGTGCAAAATGACTGATGCTTTGATAACTTCAGTGACGGTAGCCTCACTGAGCTGTATGGCAGTCTGGAGGACACGCCATTTTGCCACCAGAATACCAAATGCACACTCAACCAGTCTCCGCGCCCTAGAAAGGCGCAAATTAAATATCCTCCGACGGTGGTCCAGGTTGCGCCGGGGATAAGGCCTCATGAGGTGTCTGGTCAGTTGGAACGCCTCATCACCAACCAAAAAAAAAGGCATTGGTTCTGCAGTGGAGCCTGGGAGTGGTTGTGGTGGTGGGAGATGTAACTGGTTGTCACGTAGCCGCCGACCCATTATAGACGAATTGAATACCCTAGAGTCTCCAGTTCGGCCATAGGCCCCAATGTCTACAATTATAAACCTGTAGTTACTGTCAACTACAGCTAACAGTACTACAGAGAAAAACTGCTTATAGTTGTAGAATTGGGAGCCAGAGTTCGGCGGCTTACGTACCCGGATATGTTTCCCATCCACCGCTCCAATGCAGTTTGGGAAGTCACAATTCACCTGGAACCCATGGGCTATTTTGAGCCAATCAGCCTGTTTTGGCTCAGGCATCACAAGGTCCTTGAGTCTATCCCATATTTGCCGACATGTTAAACGCACAATGCCAGAAATGGTTGATTGGCCAATCAAAAACTCCAGGTGGAGTCCCGCAAATGACAATCCAGTGGCCAGGAATCTGAAAGAGAAACACATACCAAAAAATTACATATGGTTCAAGAGTGCACACAAAACATTTTTCATAAAAAAAAACCCAAAAATGCTGGGACAAACCAAAATTCAAAAGGGAGCTTAAATAAAATATTTTAGGATCTTTGTCACATCTGCTTGTGACCTAATGTACACATATTCTGGGGCAAAAATAAAGGAAACAAACCCATAAATACAACAAAAGGTATGTGAGGATGTAGAATACATACCGTAATGTAAGGAGAAGACGTTCCTCGGCGGAGATGGCTTTGCGCATCATTGTGTCCTGAAATGTTATTCCTGGGCGTAATATCTCCAACAATCTGTCAAATGTTTGGATTGTCATGCGGCAGTAGAGATAGAACTTTTCTGGATGTTCCCGCAGAGCTGTATATAGCCGATGAAAATGGCCTTTAGTGAGGCGTTGGGTCAACAGAGGATGCACCCACATTCTTCTGCTCCTCCTTCGCGGATCCACAATCACAGGGTATGGCTGGCCAAACCGATGCGACAAGACCCAGTTAAACAAAACCCGCTGTGTTGGGGTGAACTGCAGGTGGTCAGACATGGTCCAAATGTTAACACAACACTCCAACAGATGGCAAACCACAAAATGACCATATGGGAGGGAGCCACCTGTTGTAGGGGCCTTAAATAGGGTTGATGATGGTAATTTAAATCAAGTTCAGCCTCAAAAACCGTTAATTGTCCATTTTGTCAAGTTGCGTGAAAAAAACGCAATACGGTGGACATACGGATTACATACGCAACATTACCTGCGCAAAATACGCCACCACACCTTGCCTACGGAGTTCGTACGGATCACCGTATTTCGAAGCTTGAGGCGTATTACGGCCGTAAAAAACGGACCGTAATTTTATACGCTGAGTGTGAGGCCGGCCTTAGGCTGGTTTCACACCAGCGTTCGGCAGGGCTGCGGATGGCAGCCTTCGTCCTCCGTTAAGGCTACTTTCACATTAGCGTCGTGTGACGCACGTCTCAATGCGTCATTTTGTAGAAAAAACGCATCCTGCAAAGTTGCCCACCGCATGCGGTTTTTTTTTTTCTCCATAGACTTGCATTAGCGACGGATTGCCACACGTCGCATCCGACGGATGCGTCGTGTTTTGGCGGACCGTCGGCACAAAAAACGTTCCATGTAACGTTTTTTCGTGTGTCGAGTCCACCATTTTTGACCGCGCATGCGCAGCCGTAACTCACAATGGGCCAAGGATGCGTTGTAAAACTGCCCACATTGTTCTACATAAACCACACTGTCCGTCGGGCCGACGGTTTGCGACGGCCCGTACCGACGGACTAGTGTGAAAGTAGCCTAAGCCCCGCTCACTGCCACACCTCTTCCTTCAGTTTCGCCTACGTTTGCATGCGTCCTGCATACCCTATCTTTAACATTGGGTACGCAGGCCAAGCGGATGCCTCCGCATGCGTTGTTTTAACGCTGCGCCGACCGCAATAAAATGCAACATGTTGCGTTTGACGCAGTTCAGCGCATCGTCAAAATGAGGCATGCCTGCGTACCCAATGTTAAAGATAGGGGACGCATGCAGACGTAGGCGGAGCTGAAGGAAGAGGTGCAGCAGTGGGCGGGGCTTAACGGAGGAAGAAGGCTGCCGAACGCTGGTGTGAAACCTGCCTGAGACAGGTAAACCACTTTTGAAACCATGTTCACTTGTACAAGCTCTTAGCGACGGGGCCAATTTTTTTTTAAATCTGACCAGTGTCACTTTATATAGTAATAACTTTGGAATGCTTCAACATCCCATTGATTTTGAGATTTTTTTTTTTTTTTCGTGACATATTACACTTTTCGATAATGGTAAACTTGGGTTAATATGTTTTGCTTTATTTTGTGAGAAATCGGAAGTTTTAAAAATATTAAATTTTGAATGATATTCCCTTTAAAGGGAACCTGTCTCCCCCCCCCGGCGTTTTTAACTAAAAGAGCCACCTTGTGCAGCAGTAATGCCGCATTCTGACAATGTGGCTCTTTTAGTTCTGGGTGCTGTAACTGCCAAAATAATCAGTTTTATAATTTGTCAGAAATACCTTGTCTTCAGTCAAGGAGGCAGGCCTTACCCCCTTGCTTTAGACACCACACAGCCGTCACTCACATCTTCTTGGCGCCGCCTCCTTACCGCTGTTTTGAAATGATGCGGCGCCTGCGCTCTTTTCTCTTGCCTTGGGCAGGCGCAGTGAGCGCTGGCCGTCTGTCCTCTGTGCGTACGTAAGCCCTGCCTCTGCATCCCAGCCCCGCAGTGTCTTATGATTTATTCATACTATGGGGCTGGGATTCCTGGGCATGCGCATTGCTTGTCTAAGCCTCTCACCCTCTCCCACCGCCTGCTACAGCGTGTGCGTCCTCAGGTGATCCCTTCTCCGTGCAATCGCCTGGAACCTTGCCAAATCCTCACAGCTGGTGTGTGTGTCTGTGTGGGTGGCAGGCGGTGGGAGAGGGTGAGAGGCTTAGACACGCAATGCGCATGCCCAGGAATCCCAGCCCCGTAGTATGAATAAATCATAAGACACTGCGGGGCTGGGATTCACAGGCAGGGCGTACGTACGCACAGAGGACAGACGGCCAGCGCTCACTGCGCCTGCCCAAGGCAGGAGAAAAGAGCGCAGGCGCCGCATCATTTCAAAACAGCAGTGAGGAGGCGGTGCCAAGAACATGTGAGTGACAGCTGTGTGGCGTCTAAAGCAGGGGGGAAAGGCCTGCCTCCTTGACGGAAGACAAGGTATTTTGGACAAATTATAAAACTGATTATTTCGGCAGTTACAGCACCCAGAACTAAAACAGCCACCTTGTCAGAATGCAGCATTACTTCTGCACAAGGTGGCTCTTTTAGTTAAAAACGCCTGGGGGGGGTTACAGGTTCCCTTTAAGGCCGGAGTCACACTAGAGAGGAATACGGACGAGTGCTATGTGAGGAAAAAAAAAAAAATCGCATAGCACTCGGACCAATGTTAATCTATTGGGCAGCTCCCATCACTTTTTTTTTTTCACGGCCATATTATATGTGCGAGTGAAATTGCAGTATGCTGCGATTTGCACCGTATATCAGCCGAGACTTGCCAATGAAAGTCTATTTGTGCAAGAAAAACTCGCACCACACCGGCCATCAGTGTGACTTGCGAGAAATACCCAACGGTGTCCTTTGAAAGGCTGACAATTCAGGTGCAGTGTACAGTAAAATCACACTGACAGCTTACAATAGAATAGATATATACACATAGTATAGGTGTATATAAAATCTAAAGAGATACATTACAGACCAAAAATTTGGACACACCTCATTTAAAGATTGTACAATTTTCATAGTCATGAAAATACAGAAAATTCACACTGAAGGCATCAAAACTATGAATTAACACATGTGGAATTATATACTTAACAAAAAAGTGTGAAACAACTGAAATTATGTCTTATATTCTAGGTTCTTCAAAGTAGGCACCTTTTGCTTTGATGACTGCTTTGCACACTCTCTTGATGATCTTCAAGAGGTAGTCACCGGAAATGGTTTTCACTTCACAGGTGTGCCCTGTCAGGTTTAATAAGTGGGATTTCTTGCCTTATAAATGGGGTTGGGACCATCGGTTGTGTTGTGCAGAAGTCTGGTGGATACACAGCTGATAGTCCTACTGAATAGACTGTTAGCTGCTTTGTTTCTTGCCATAATACAAATTCTAAGTAAAGATAAATGAGTGGCCATCATTACTCTAAGAAATGGTCAGTCGGTCCGAAAAATTGGGAAAACTTTGAAAATGTCCCCAAGTGCAGTGACAAAAACCATAGCGCTGCAAAGAAACTGGCTCATATGAGGACCGCCCCAGGAAAGGAAGACCAAGAGTCACCTCTGCTTCTGAGGATGTTTATCCGAGTCACCAGCCTCAGAAATTGCAGGTTAACAGCAGCTCAGATTAGAGACCAGGTCAATGCCACACAGAGTTCTAGCCGCAGACATCTCTACAAAAACTTTGTGCAGCAGGCCTTCATGGTAAAATAGCTGCTAGGAAATCACTGCTAAGGACAGGCAACAAGCTGAAGAGACTTGTTTGGGCTAAAGAACACAAGGAATGGACATTAGACCAGTGGAAATCTGTGCTTTGGTCTGATGAGTCCAAATTTGAGATCTTTGGTTCCAACCACCGTGTCTTTGTGCAACACAGAAAAGGTGAACGGATGGACTCTACATGCCTGGTTCTCACCGTGAAACATGGAGGAGGTGTGATGGTGTGGGGGTGCTTTGCTGGTGACACTGTTGGGGATTTATTCAAAATTGAAGGCATACTGAACCAGCATGGCTACCACAGCCTCTTGCAGCGGCATGCTATTCCATCCGGTTTGCTTTCAGTTGGACCATCATTTATTTTTCAACAGGACAATGACCCCAAAAACACCTTCAGGCTGTGTAAGGGCTATTTGACCAAGAAGGAGAGTGATGGGGTGCTACGCCAGATGACCTGGCCTCCACAGTCACCAGACCTGAACCCAATCGAGATGGTTTGGGGTGAGCTGGACCGCAGAGTGAAGGTAAAGCATCTCTGGGAACTCCTTCAAGATTGTTGGAAGACCAGTCCCGGTGACTACCTCTTGAAGCTCATCAAGAGAATGCCAAGAGTGTGCAAAGCAGTCATCAAAGCAAAAGGTGACTACTTTGAAGAACCTAGAATATAAGACATATTTTCAGTTGTCTTACACTTTTTTTGTTAAGTACATAATTCCACGTAGTTTTGGTGCCTTCATTGTGAATGTACAATTTTCATAGTCATGAAAATACAGAAAAAATCTTTAAATGAGGTGTGTCCAAACATTTGGTCTGTACTGTGTGTGTGTATATATATATATAAATATATATCTCACACGGACAGCAGAATAGCCGATAGTTAATTTGTCAGCGTTTTCTGCTAAGAGATGCAGTAACCATGCAGAAATTTCCTCAAGCAAATCTTCAACGTGCGCACATAGCCTTAACCATTTAGGTACTTAAGTCACTTGACAGCAGCATTTAAGGGGTTTAAACAGCCAAGGTCAGTGCCAACACTGATTGTGGCTGATGCAGAATTTTGTCAGCTATATTGTACAGCCAACAGCTGCAGGATTGCCACCTGTCTGGGGATGCTATTCTCTTAGGCTACTTTCACACTAGCGTTAACTGCAATACGTCGCAAATGCGTCGTTTTGCCGAAAAACCGCATCCTGCAAAAGTGCTTGCAGGATGCGTTTTTTCAGCATTGACTAACATTAGCGACGCATTGACACACGTCGCAACCGTCGTATGACAGTTGCGCCGTGTTGTGGTGGACCGTCGGGAGCAAAAAACGTTACATGTAACGTTTTTTGCTCCCGACGGTCCGCTTTTTCCGACCGCGCATGCGCGGCGGGAACTCCGCCCCCACCTCCACGCACTTCCCCGCACCTCACAATGGGGCAGCGGATGCGCTGGAAAAATGCATCCGCAGCCCCCGTTGTGCGGCGGAGACAACTCTAGCGTCGGGGACCTCGGCCCAACGCACTGCGACGGACCGAGCCCGACGCTAGTGTGAAAGAAGCCTTACATCTCAGATCAGTAAAAAGGTGTATTGGTCATTAAAGGGCCACTGTCACCCCCCCCCAGGCGTTATAAACTAAAAGAGCCACCTTGTGCAGCAGTAATGCTGCAGTCTAACAAGGTGGCTCTTTTAGTTTTTGATTAAGTTATTACCGCAATAAAACGTTTTAAAAATTGGCCAAACGTACCAGCTATTGTACTGGGAGGCGGTCCGAATCGTTCTCTCTGTATCCCCCAACTGCCGTCACTCTTGTCTTCAGGGCCGATGGTACCCGCCCCCTGCGCGCTGTTTCTTCTTAAATCCGGCGCCTGCGCTGTGCGTGCCTGCCTGGGGCCTGCGCAGTCTTCATTGTGAGTCACAGCTCAGACGCAGGGTGCCTGACTGCGCCTGTGCGGGCAGTGCGGCCACCCTGTGACTGACGCCCCGCCCCGCACTGTGTTATTCATTATGCTCAGTGCGGGGCTGGCATTCCTGGGCATGCGCACTGCGCTGTCCAGGCCCTCTCCCATCTACCCCTGCTCCCCCGCCTTACGGAATTGCTATTTTCGGCTGCCGCATTCCAGACGCTGGTGAGAATTAGCGTCTATTGCGGCAAGCTGCTATGTGTTTGTATGTTTTAATCAGGAGCGGATTATATGAGGGTCAATCTGTGCGGTAGCCCAGGGCTACCGCACAGATTGACCCTCTGTGACTGTGAATGCCCGCCGACATGTGCCCCCGGACCCGGTGGCCAGAGAGAGGGGGCCCGATTGCTGGACAATGGGGCAATGCTGGAGAGACACTGGGGGCAATGCTGGACACACTGGGGGCAATGCTGACACACTGGGGGCAATGCTGGACACACTGGGGGCAATGCTGGACACAATGGGGGCAATGCTGGACACAATGGGGGCAATGCTGGACACAATGGGGGCAATGCTGGACACAATGGGGGCAATGCTGGACACACTGGGGGCAATGCTGACACACTGGGGGCAATGCTGACACACTGGGGGCAATGCTGACACACTGGGGGCAATGCTGGGCACACTGGGGGCAATGCTGACACACTGGGGGCAATGCTGACACACTGGGGGCAATGCTGTCACACTGGGGGCAATGCTGGACACACTGGGGGCAATGCTGACACACAGGGGGCAATGCTGACACACTGGGGGCAATGCTGACACACTGGGGGCAATGCTGGACACACTGGGGGCAATGCTGTCACACTGGGGGCAATGCTGACACACAGGGGGCAATGCTGACACACAGGGGGCAATGCTGACACACTGGGGGCAATGCTGACACACTGGGGGCAATGCTGGACACACTGGGGGCAATGCTGTCACACAGGGGGCAATGCTGACACACTGGGGGCAATGCTGGGCACACTGGGGGCAATGCTGACACACTGGGGGCAATGCTGTCACACTGGGGGCAATGCTGACACACTGGGGGCAATGCTGACACACTGGGGGCAATGCTGACACACTGGGGGCAATGCTGGACACACTGGGGGCAATGCTGTCACACAGGGGGCAATGCTGACACACTGGGGGCAATGCTGGGCACACTGGGGGCAATGCTGACACACTGGGGGCAATGCTGACACACTGGGGGCAATGCTGTCACACGGGGCAATGCTGGACACACTGGGGGCAATGCTGACACGGGGCAATGCTGACACACTGGGGGAAATGCTGACACACTGGGGGCAATGCTGGACACACTGGGGGCAATGCTGTCACACTGGGGGCAATGCTGTCACACTGGGGGCAATGCTGACACACTGGGGGCAATGCTGACACACTGGGGGCAATGCTGGACACACTGGGGGCAATGCTGTCACACGGGGCAATGCTGGACACACTGGGGGCAATGCTGACACACAGGGGGCAATGCTGACACACTGGGGGCAATGCTGACACACTGGGGGCAATGCTGGACACACTGGGGGCAATGCTGACACACTGGGGGCAATGCTGACACACTGGGGGCAATGCTGGGCACACTGGGGGCAATGCTGACACACTGGGGGCAATGCTGACACACTGGGGGCAATGCTGACACACTGGGGGCAATGCTGTCACACTGGAGGCAATGCTGGACACACTGGGGGCAATGCTGACACACAGGGGGCAATGCTGACACACTGGGGGCAATGCTGACACACTGGGGGCAATGCTGGACACACTGGGGGCAATGCTGTCACACTGGGGGCAATGCTGACACACAGGGGGCAATGCTGACACACAGGGGGCAATGCTGACACACTGGGGGCAATGCTGACACACTGGGGGCAATGCTGACACACTGGGGGCAATGCTGGACACACTGGGGGCAATGCTGTCACACAGGGGGCAATGCTGACACACTGGGGGCAATGCTGACACACTGGGGGCAATGCTGGGCACACTGGGGGCAATGCTGACACACTGGGGGCAATGCTGGGCACACTGGGGGCAATGCTGACACTGGGGGCAATGCTGACACACTGGGGGCAATGCTGACACACAGGGGGCAATGCTGACACACTGGGGGCAATGCTGGACACACTGGGGGCAATGCTGTCACACTGGGGGCAATGCTGACACACAGGGGGCAATGCTGACACACAGGGGGCAATGCTGACACACTGGGGGCAATGCTGACACACTGGGGGCAATGCTGACACACTGGGGGCAATGCTGGACACACTGGGGGCAATGCTGTCACACAGGGGGCAATGCTGACACACTGGGGGCAATGCTGACACACTGGGGGCAATGCTGGGCACACTGGGGGCAATGCTGACACACTGGGGGCAATGCTGGGCACACTGGGGGCAATGCTGACACTGGGGGCAATGCTGACACACAGGGGGCAATGCTGACACACTGGGGGCAATGTTGACACACTGGGGGCAATGCTGGACACACTGGGGGCAATGCTGTCACACGGGGCAATGCTGACACACTGGGGGCAATGCTGACACACTGGGGGCAATGCTGACACACTGGGGGCAATGCTGGGCACACTGGGGGCAATGCTGGCACACTGGGGGCAATGCTGACACACTGGGGGCAATGCTGACACACTGGGGGCAATGCTGGACACACTGGGGTAATATGCTGGACACACTGGGGGCAATGCTGACACACTGGGGGCAATGCTGACTCAATGGGGGGAATGCTTACTCAATGGGGGCAATGCTGACACACTGGGGGCAATGCTGACACACTGGGGGCAATGCTGGACACACTGGGGTAATATGCTGGACACACTGGGGGCAATGCTGACACACTGGGGGCAATGCTGACACACTGGGGGCAATGCTGACACACTGGGGGCAATGCTGACTCAATGGGGGCAATGCTGGACACAATGGGGGCAATGCTGGACACACTGGGGGCAATGCTGTCACACTGGGGTAATATGCTGGACACACTGGGGGCAATGCTGACACACTGGGGGCAATGCTGTCACACAGGGGGCAATGCTGGACACACTGGGGGCAATGCTGACACACTGGGGGCAATGCTGGACACACTGTGGGCAATGCTGACACACTGGGGGCAATGCTGACACACTGGGGTAATATGCTGGACACACTGGGGGCATTGCTGGACACACTGGGGCAGATTGCTGGACACACTGGGGCAGATTGCTGGACACACTGGGGCAGATTGCTGGACACACTGGGGTAATATGCTGGGGTGTGCATTATACTGCATCAAAGAACAATAAACGTTGAGGGGGTGAGCATTATTATACCGCACTATACTATACGTGGCACTTAAATACGTGGCACTGAAATGCGTGATACGTGGCACTGAAATACGTGGCACTGAAATACGTGGCACTGAAATGCGTGATGCGTGGCACTGAAATACTGGAAAAAATATTTCAATGAAATAAAAACAGACAATTTTTGACACATACATTATTTTACGCATTTGAAAACCCTCGACCTGCAAAATAAATAAAAAAACAAACCAAATTAATACTCCCTGGCCCTGTTCGCAGCAATCCAAAGAGGGTCCCACGTGGATCTGCCATGGAGAACAGACACATCCGGAGATGTCTGCTCTCCACGGCTGCAGCAACACACTGACAGGTGCTCCGGCACCTGTTAGAGTGTTACTGCGCATGCGCGAGAGTTTACCGGCGTTCATTTACCCCGGGACTCTCGCTTTACGGCACTACAGCGTGGGAAAGTTGACCCGCACCTGTAGTGCCGTAAATAGAGACGCCGGCGCCATTGAACTCCGGAACAGTACGCGATACACTGCTAGGAGCTTCGCTTCTGGCAGTGTATCGCCGGAGAGCAGGAGATCGGCGTGGGACACTCAATTTTGGATTCTGCGGACAGGGAGTATGTATTTGGGTTTTTTTGGGGGGACTTTTTCCCTAGGGCGAGGGATTCGCGTACTTGTATGTGCTGTATGGTGAGTATATACTCTATGTTATATGTACTGTGTGTCATGTATGTTACGTTTCTTGTATATGTATTGTGTACGTTTAAGTTTTGTGTTATTTACAATTGTGCTAAGTTGCCGGACACAGGCACAACTCTCCCATCAAAATACGGTATGGGAGTAGTAGTCCCATACGGCGACTTAGCACAATTTGGCGGCACTATCGTCGCATGGGGACACACACACGAACACAAATGTACACAGACACATAGACAGACACACACACATACATACCAGATTGATCAAGCGCCCGACATCGATCCCCATGCGACGATATGCCTCCATGATGACAGCCACAACACTCCGCCCACGCACTTCCGCCCACGGAATTCCTCCCGTTTCCCCAAAATTCCTGCTGCAGCGGTTTCTCCACCCATAACCGCAATAAAACCTGCAGATATTATTTGATCTGCGGGTTTCACAGCGGGTTTGATCCTCACAACGGAGGTCTGTGGGTGAAGAACCGCTGCAGGTACGCACAAAGAAGTGATATGCTGTTGGTTTTAAACCGCTGTGTTTCTGCGCGGTTTTTCCCGCGGCATGTGCACAGCGGTTTGCGGTTTCAATAAGTTTACATGTTAATGTAAATGTAAACGCTATGGAAACCACAGCGGAAACGCAGCTGCAAAAACAGCAAAGTCTGAACATGGCCTTAGTATGCATTATTTACCTGTCCCGTTCCAACAATGCGCGATGTTCTGTCCACAACATACTCTGCCTGTGACGTTCAGTTCATAGGGCCCCCGCCCTGTGACTGAACAGTCACAGGCCGAGGACACGGAACACGTAGTGGCATGCATCGGTGGAACGTGGCACAGGTTAATATAGCAAGTCCCGGGGCAATTAACTATCAGATCCTACAGCTACTACAGCCCCTGACCCCAACAGTGCGCCGATGTCCCCGCCTGCTCAGGCCACCAGCACTCGGCGCCCATTACAGCCACGCACAGCCGGCCGCACTCATCACAGCCGACCGCACTCAGCAACGCCACCCTCACTCAGCACCGCCGCACTCGGTCAGTAGATCCTGAGAGAGAAATATTTTAACAACATATGGCAGAATGTAAACAGTAACAGTCAGAATGGGTGCATAACATTACCACGGAATGGTGGCGCAGAATGGGAGAAGCACATGGCATGATGGGGACGCAGGATGGAGCAGCATATGACAGGATGGGGCCGCAGGATGGAGCAGCACATGACAGGATGGGGCCGCAGGATGGAGCAGCACATGACAGGATGGGGGCGCAGGATGGAGCAGCACATGACAGGATGGGAGAGCAAGATGGGAGCAGCACACGTGCACGCTGCAAACTGCAGCACATAGATAAAAAAATCACAGCAGCACATGTACATGAATCGGCCATGTGAAAATACAGACAAATATAAATTTCTCAAAAATATTTTTTCATAAAAAATTTTTCAAAAATTTTTTTTTTCATAAAACTTACAGTTAAATGGAGATTCTTAGCGCATAAATTGGCCAATTCATGTATGCCCATCAACCACGGCAAGGTGATCTCCCCCTGATGGGTCCTACTCTACTGTAATTTAACTGTAAGTTTTATGAAAAAATATTTTTGAGAAATGTATATTTGTCTGTGTTTTCACATGGCCGATTCATGTACATGTGCTGCTGTGATTTTTTTATCTATATATATATAGATATTTATATACATATTTTTAATTTTTTCATTTAAAAAAAAAAATTAATGGAACCTTTAATTATCATTAGCAATATGTCTACAGAGTGGTGTAATGTTCAACCGTCTGCGTATATTGCTCCACAGCGCAGCATAATGTTCCAACATAAACTTACTTTGTTACATAGTGCGGTATAATGTTCCCCCATCACCGTATGTAGTTGCATGGCACAGTGCGGTATAATTGTCCACCATCTGCGTAAATTGCTCCACAGTGCGGTTACATTTTTACACCTTCACCGTATATCGGTCCACAGTGCGGTATCATAATGCTCACTTCGCACTGTTTATTGATGTGCAGTAAGGTATCCTAATGCTTCCCGCTCGCCTTTTAGTGATCATCCGCGCGGTATAGTAATGCTGAACCCTCACCGTGTAATGTTTTGCAGTATGGCATAATAATGCTCCACCATGACCGTTTATTGATCTGCAGTGCGGTGTAATAATGATCCCCCCTCACCGTTTATTGATCTATAGTGCGGTATAATAATGCTCCAACATGACCGTTTATTGATCTAAGTGCCACGTATCACATATGTAAGTGCAACGTATTTCAGTGCCACGCATCACGCATTTCAGTGCCACGTATTTCAGTGCCACGCATTTCAGTGCCACGTATTTCAGTGCCACGTATCACGCATTTCAGTGCCACGTATTTAACTGCCACGTATAGTATAGTGCGGTATAATAATGCTCACCCCTCAACGTTTATTGTTCTTTGATGCAGTATAATGCACACCCCAGCATATTACCCCAGTGTGTCCAGCAATCTGCCCCAGTGTGTCCAGCAATCTGCCCCAGTGTGTCAGCATTGCCCCCAGTGTGTCCAGCATATTGCCCCGTGTGTCCAGCATATTACCCCAGTGTGTCAGCATTGCCCCCAGTGTGTCAGCATTGCCCCCAGTGTGTCCAGCATATTACCCCAGTGTGTCCAGCAATCTGCCCCAGTATGTCAACATTGCCCCCAATGTGTCAGCATTGCCCCCAGTGTGTCAGCATTGCCCCCAGTGTGCCCAGCATTGCCCCCATTGAGTCCAGCATTGCCCCCAGTGTGTCAGCATTGCCCCCAGTGTGTCAGCATTGCCCCCAGTGTGTCAGCATTGCCCCCAGTGTGTCCAGCATATTACCCCAGTGTGTCCAGCATTGCCCCCAGTGTGTCAGCATTGCCCCCAGTGTGTCAGCATTGCCCCCATTGAGTAAGCATTGCCCCCATTGAGTCAGCATTGCCCCCAGTGTGTCAGCATTGCCCCCAGTGTGTCCAGCATATTACCCCAGTGTGTCCAGCATTGCCCCCAGTGTGTCAGCATTGCCCCCAGTGTGTCCAGCATATTACCCCAGTGTGTCCAGCAATCTGCCCCAGTATGTCAACATTGCCCCCAGTGTGTCAGCATTGCCCCCAGTGTGTCAGCATTGCCCCCAGTGTGCCCAGCATTGCCCCCATTGAGTCCAGCATTGCCCCCAGTGTGTCAGCATTGCCCCCAGTGTGTCAGCATTGCCCCCAGTGTGTCAGCATTGCCCCCAGTGTGTCCAGCATATTACCCCAGTGTGTCCAGCATTGCCCCCAGTGTGTCAGCATTGCCCCCAGTGTGTCAGCATTGCCCCCATTGAGTAAGCATTGCCCCCATTGAGTCAGCATTGCCCCCAGTGTGTCAGCATTGCCCCCAGTGTGTCCAGCATATTACCCCAGTGTGTCCAGCATTGCCCCCAGTGTGTCAGCATTGCCCCCAGTGTGTCAGCATTGCCCCCAGTGTGCCAGCATTGCCCCCAGTGTGCCCAGCATTGCCCCCAGTGTGTCAGCATTGCCCCCAGTGTGTCAGCATTGCCCCGTGTGACAGCATTGCCCCCAGTGTGTCCAGCATTGCCCCCAGTGTGTCAGCATTGCCCCCAGTGTGTCAGCATTGCCCCCTGTGTGTCAGCATTGCCCCCAGTGTGTCAGCATTGCCCCCTGTGTGACAGCATTGCCCCCAGTGTGTCAGCATTGCCCCCAGTGTGTCAGCATTGCCCCCAGTGTGCCCAGCATTGCCCCCAGTGTGTCAGCATTGCCCCCAGTGTGTCAGCATTGCCCCCAGTGTGCCCAGCATTGCCCCCAGTGTGTCAGCATTGCCCCCAGTGTGTCAGCATTGCCCCCTGTGTGACAGCATTGCCCCCAGTGTGTCAGCATTGCCCCCAGTGTGTCAGCATTGCCCCCAGTGTGTCAGCATTGCCCCCAGTGTGTCAGCATTGCCCCCTGTGTGTCAGCATTGCCCCCTGTGTGTCAGTGGAGCGCCCCCACACCGCCGCAGGGCCGAGGGGTACCCGGAGCCGGGCCTCTGAGTCTCAGTCCTGGGGTTGTCACGGTGGCTAGACCCGGTCCGTGGCCCTGTCTGTCAGTGGGGGACGTCCGGTGCAAATAAGTGATGTTATAACGGTGGTGTAGCGGTGCAGTTGTGGGGTGCAGGTCGCGGTAAATAACGAGGACACCAGGTTGCAGTCTCTTTACCTCTTTACTGGAGATCTCTCGGTCCTCAGTCCAGAATCCGGTTCACCAGGCTGCGCAAGTCCGGCCGGTCCAATGGCACTTCCAGAGTTCTCCTCACAGGTGGAAATCAGTGCCCTCCTTCTAGCGCTGTGTGTTGTAGTCCTTCCCTGCTGTGCTCACGGAAAGTACCCCACAACGGTTGTGTCTGTTTCTTAAGTTCCCTCACAACTCGATTAAATGATGTTCTTCTCGTCTTCCGTCCCTCCCTGTTATTCAGGTTGGAACGGCACTCGTTTGTCAGGTAGGCCTGGAGTTCTTCCGGGACCCTAGAGACGCCCCTCTCCCGCAATTGCCCCCCAAGACTTCATAGGTGATATGTGTTAGACAGCCCGCCTTAAACTGACTGCCCTGCCGCTGTTTGGAGTATGGCTTGAAGCTGTATGCTATTCCACTCCCTCGGCGTTCCGGCCACCGGTAATGTGCCTCAGTAGGATGTTGCTCCGGTCTTACAGCATGACCCCTACTGGTATTCTCCTTTCGCTTGATCTCGTTTCTCACTCAGCACAATCTATCTCGCTTCTAGTCCTTTCTTAGGGCACCGCCGCTATGCTGAGCAGGCACGGTCCCGTTACGTTCTTTCCAATGCCAAGCCTCTGTCAGGATCCCACCCCTGACAGAGACCCTACTGTCTCTTCCTCCACAACACCCTCTGCCACAAGGTGTTGCTTCGTTCAATCCAGTCAGCTTTCTCCTCTAACTTCCTGCCTGACCCCCAGTTTACCCACTATGGTGGGGAGTGGCCTAATGAATAGAACCCTTAGCTCCCCCCGGAGGCCCAGCTGTGAAACATATTGGTGTCTGTGATACCTGATCAGAGGAACTCCTTCAGTGCCATCGAACGCACCATGGCTCCCCGTAGTGGCGGATCCACAGTACTGCAACGACCAGGACTCTGGGGCGCTGCACTCCCCCCTGGTTAAACACAGTACTCCGGGACTGGGAAGAAAACAACAATACAGGTTAGCAAAAAGACATACAATTTTGTTGAGTGCAAAACAATAGGTATACTTGAACAGGCTTCCCTTTATGGGAGGTGAGGACACTTTAACGTTACAAACATCATTAAATATCATAGCAACAGGCTACAATTAACTCTGATTACCCAACCGGGTATGTTACTAAGTGCAAATTTTGTGAACAATAATTTAACATTGCCTTTAAGGATTCACACTCTAAATCCACTAAAGACCTTCCTATAATCACATTATAAGGTATTCTAACTTTTCATTCGCCTTCTTTGGAATCTGCAGGACCGCCTGTCCTAACGGCACCAGACCTACTGCCTCTCCTTTCTATTACAGGACCGCCCCGTTCAGCCAGGGCCTACTGCCTTTTCAACTACTATACATAGTATAGAACATAACTGTACTTTCATTTTGAGAACACTGAGCCGACTCTACTTGGCTCCTATAAGGACTCGCTCCCTAACCCCTACGGGTTCACTCTCTGTCCTTAGTAACGAACTAACTTTCTATGGGGACTCAGGGTTTACCTTCTATCCTCACCTTCATTATTACTCCCTTTCTTTCAACTATGCAGGACTCTAATTCTTCCCCTACGGGCTCTCTGCATCTTTCCTTTTAAAGAACATTATCTAGGTTTCACATTTCAAACAGATTAAACACACATAACTTTTCTTTATGCAAAACAGTTACATTTCTTCCAGAGTATCATCATATTACTGTTCTAAAACAGTATCACTTTCAAGTTCAGGTCAAACATCCCCTTTAAGAGGGGATCAAGTCTTTCTGAGGTAGCTCGTCTTCTCAGCCTACCAGTCCATGCTCAGCAAAGGTTCCAGAACGTTATCTTCGCAAAGAGTCTTTAAGTAAAACCAGTAGGAAGCGCCTTTAAGAAGGTGCAACTATTTACAAGAAAGTTTGGATCATGCACTGTTCATGATTTCTCAGTTTGTAAAACTTGTGCAAAAACTGGTAAGAAAAGCAAGCAATAGGGATCCCGGGTCAACTAAGGGATCCATAAAGAGTTTTACCCTGGACGGGTTTAGCAGCAAACAGTACACAAACAGTTAACTGGAAAACTATTTACATTTTCATAAAAGAGCAGTGATACTTTACTGTTGTGAAGCGGAAGGTGGTCTCCTGTCCGGTCTCACCAGGCCAACAGATCGCGCTGGTGAGCCAGGACGCCGTTCTGGTCCCAACAGTGATAAAATCCCTCGCCGGGAGATCCTTCTTGTCGGCAGGTGTACACGTCCCTCCGAGGCACGGTGAGATTGGGCTTCTTGCGGTTCCGCAGGGCCGGGCTCCGCTGTCTTCCCCTCGGGGTCACCTTTTCCCGGTGCTTCAGCAGCAGCCTGGAAGGCAGTGCACCGCTGCACGCCTCGTGCCATCCAGCCAGCTTCCCCCGTAGCCCTCCTCCATCGGGTATACGTCACCGCATCGCCTGGTTCCAGGTCGCGATCGAACCTCCCGCAGCAAGGTTCCACCTCCTCCCGGTCTACGCGGACTTGCACCGGTTCCCCGATCTCTTGGATCACTCCTCTTCCACACTGAGGGTTAAAGGCCACTACTACACCCCAGTGTGAGGGCGGGATTTCCGGAGCGCTAATCAAATCAATCTGTTCCGCAGGCTGGGGTCGGCTCCTCCATGCGGCCATCAACCGCCGCAGATGTTCAGCATCGGGTAGAATCTTTAAGTCCGGCGTCTGTGACGTACCTCCAACCACGGTCGGGTGGGTAGCGACAGGGGACACGGGGGCCAGATGGATCTCCGTGGGCTGGCCTAGCCGTGAAAGTACGCGGGCATCGGCCCTCAGCCGGCGGGCTAGCTGTCGAGCCTCGGCTGCAGCCGCACATTCCGCAGACAGCGGCAAAGGGGGCCGACCCATCGGTGGCCCTGCGAGGGTCAGACCCTGTAGCGTTGGTGTTTCTGAGGCTGTCCCGGGTTGTGCAGCCTCAAGCCGGGCCGGGTCAGCTCCGCGTGGTACTCCTGGTGTCGCCATCTTTATTTGTCCTCCAATGTCCTCTTTTCGCGGTCTCTTTCGTGGGCGGCCCCGTCCCCATGGCCTCCACCCTCCAACCAGGATCAGGAGGCGGACCTCGGCTGTTGACGGGCACGTCCTCAGGGCACAGAAATACTTAGACTGGGCGGCCATTGCTGTTCGCGCTCTCCAGCTTGCCTACGCCCACTTCACACCCCTCTTCTCTCCCTGCGCTCTCCTCAGCGCTGCAATGGCGGCGGATTTTGGCGGCAACTGGCGCAGCACAGTCTTTTCAATAAAGTACAGTTCAAGCACAACAAATCACAGTTCCAAGGCACACATGACCTGATTCTTCAGGCTTAAGTAGATCCTGTTCGTGACGCCAAGTTTGGAGTGCCCCCACACCGCCGCAGGGCCGAGGGGTACCCGGAGCCGGGCCTCTGAGTCTCAGTCCTGGGGTTGTCACGGTGGCTAGACCCAGTCCGTGGCCCTGTCTGTCAGTGGGGGACGTCCGGTGCAAATAAGTGATGTTATAACGGTGGTGTAGCGGTGCAGTTGTGGGGTGCAGGTCGCGGTAAATAACGAGGACACCAGGTTGCAGTCTCTTTACCTCTTTACTGGAGATCTCTCGGTCCTCAGTCCAGAATCCGGTTCACCAGGCTGCGCAAGTCCGGCCGGTCCAATGGCACTTCCAGAGTTCTCCTCACAGGTGGAAATCAGTGCCCTCCTTCTAGCGCTGTGTGTTGTAGTCCTTCCCTGCTGTGCTCACGGAAAGTACCCCACAACGGTTGTGTCTGTTTCTTAAGTTCCCTCACAACTCGATTAAATGATGTTCTTCTCGTCTTCCGTCCCTCCCTGTTATTCAGGTTGGAACGGCACCCGTTTGTCAGGTAGGCCTGGAGTTCTTCCGGGACCCTAGAGACGCCTCTCTCCCGCAATTGCCCCCCAAGACTTCATAGGTGATATGTGTTAGACAGCCCGCCTTAAACTGACTGCCCTGCCGCTGTTTGGAGTACGGCTTGAAGCTGTATGCTATTCCACTCCCTCGGCGTTCCGGCCACCGGTAATGCGCCTCAGTAGGATGTTGCTCCGGTCTTACAGCATGACCCCTACTGGTATTCTCCTTTCGCTTGATCTCGTTTCTCACTCAGCACAATCTATCTCGCTTCTAGTCCTTTCTTAGGGCACCGCCGCTATGCTGAGCAGGCACGGTCCCGTTACGTTCTTTCCAATGCCAAGCCTCTGTCAGGATCCCACCCCTGACAGAGACCCTACTGTCTCTTCCTCCACAACACCCTCTGCCACAAGGTGTTGCTTCGTTCAATCCAGTCAGCTTTCTCCTCTAACTTCCTGCCTGACCCCCAGTTTACCCACTATGGTGGGGAGTGGCCTAATGAATAGAACCCTTAGCTCCCCCCGGAGGCCCAGCTGTGAAACATATTGGTGTCTGTGATACCTGATCAGAGGAACTCCTTCAGTGCCATCGAACGCACCATGGCTCCCCGTAGTGGCGGATCCACAGTACTGCAACGACCAGGACTCTGGGGCGCTGCATCAGCATTGCCCCCAGTGTGACAGCATTGCCCCCAGTGTGTCCAGCATTGCCCCCAGTGTGTCAGCATTGCCCCCAGTGTGTCAGCATTGCCCCCTGTGTGTCAGCATTGCCCCCAGTGTGTCCAGCATTGCCCCCAGTGTGACAGCATTGCCCCCAGTGTGTCAGCATTGCCCCCAGTGTGTCAGCATTGCCCCCAGTGTGTCAGCATTGCCCCCAGTGTGCCCAGCATTGCCCCCAGTGTGTCAGCATTGCCCCCAGTGTCAGCATTGCCCCCAGTGTGTCAGCATTGCCCCCAGTGTGTCCAGCATTGCCCCCAGTGTGTCAGCATTGCCCCCAGTGTGTCAGCATTGCACCCTGTGTGTCAGCATTGCCCCCAGTGTGTCCAGCATTGCCCCCAGTGTGACAGCATTGCCCCCAGTGTGTCAGCATTGCCCCCAGTGTGACAGCATTGCCCCCAGTGTGACAGCATTGCCCCCATTGTGTCCAGCATTGCCCCCATTGTGTCCAGCATTGCCCCCAGTGTGACAGCATTGCCCCCAGTGTGTCCAGCATTGCCCCCATTGTGTCCAGCATTGCCCCCATTGTGTCCAGCATTGCCCCCATTGTGTCCAGCATTGCCCCCAGTGTGTCAGCATTGCCCCCAGTGTGTCAGCATTGCCCCCAGTGTGTCCAGCATTGCCCCCAGTGTCTCTCCAGCATTGCCCCATTGTCCAGCAATCGGGCCCCCTCTCTCTGGCCACCGGGTCCGGGGGCACATGTCGGCGGGCATTCACAGTCACAGAGGGTCAATCTGTGCGGTAGCCCTGGGCTACCGCACAGATTGACCCTCATATAATCCGCTCCTGATTAAAACATACAAACACATAGCAGCTTGCCGCAATAGACGCTAATTCTCACCAGCGTCTGGAATGCGGCAGCCGAAAATAGCAATTCCGTAAGGCGGGGGAGCAGGGGTAGATGGGAGAGGGCCTGGACAGCGCAGTGCGCATGCCCAGGAATGCCAGCCCCGCACTGAGCATAATGAATAACACAGTGCGGGGCGTCAGTCACAGGGTGGCCGCACTGCCTGCACAGGCGCAGTCAGGCACCCTGCGTCTGAGCTGTGACTCACAATGAAGACTGCGCAGGCCCCAGGCAGGCACGCACAGCGCAGGCGCCGGATTTAAGAAGAAACAGCGCGCAGGGGGCGGGTACCATCGGCCCTGAAGACAAGAGTGACGGCAGTTGGGGGATACAGAGAGAACGATTCGGACAGCCTCCCAGTACAATAGCTGGTACGTTTGGCCAATTTTTAAAACGTTTTATTGCGGTAATAACTTAATCAAAAACTAAAAGAGCCACCTTGTTAGACTGCAGCATTACTGCTGCACAAGGTGGCTCTTTTAGTTTATAACGCCTGAGGGGGGGTGACAGTGGCCCTGGAGTTAAAGGGAACCTGTCACCCCGTTTTTTCGGTATGAGATAAAAATACCGTTAAATAGGGCCTGAGCTGTGCATTACAATAGTGTATTTTGTGGACCCCGATTCCCCACCTATGCTGCCGAAATACGTTACCAAAGTAGTCGTTTTCGCCTGTCAATCAGGCTGGTCAGGTCAAAAGGGTGTGGTGTCCTCCCCCAGATCTTGCGTAGTGTTCCGTTGGTGGCGTAGTGGTGTGCGCATGCCCAAGGTCCCGAATCCTCTGCCAGGGGTGTGAAAACAACAGCGATGTCCGTTATTCCATTGGTGGTCGGTGGGCGCGGCCATCTTGCTTTGGCCGCAGAATCGGCGCTCTGCTGGCCGCGGCTTCAGGAAAATGGCCGCGGGCATCCGCGCGTGCGCAGATGGCTATTGCGGCGGCCATTTTCGTGAAGCCGAGATGCGAATTCTGCTTCACGAAAATGGCCGCCGCGATAGCCATCTGCGCACGCGCGGATGCCCGCGGCCATTTTCCTGAAGCCGCGGCCAGCAGAGCGCCGATTCTGCGGCCAAAGCAAGATGGCTGCGCCCACCGACCACCAATGGAATAACGGACATCGCTGTTGTTTTCACACACCTGGCAGATGATTCGGGACCTTGGGCATGCGCACACCACTACGCCACCAACGGAACACTACGCAAGATCTGGGGGAGGACACCACACCCTTTTGACCTGACCAGCCTGATTGACAGGCGAAAACGGCTACTTCGGTAACGTATTTCGGCAGCATAGGTGGGGAATTGGGGTCCACAAAATACACTATTGTAATGCACAGCTCAGGCCCTATTTAACAGTATTTTTATCTCATACCGAAAAAATGGGGTGACAGGTTCCCTTTAAAGGGAATCTGTGACCAGGTTTTCCCCGTTAAAAAAAAAAAAAAATAATTGAAATGCTGTGCATGCAGCGTGTAAGTACACATTCACACTGGCCTCTGAACAGAAAAAAAACAGACTGAAACATGATTGAATACCCTGCAGTAAATAAATATCTTAGTGCATGAAAATAATATAGGGTATTTAGTTAACATTTTTTTTTATTTAAAAAAAAAACAAAAAAAAAAGCAGAAGCCATCCCACCACTTCACGGTGATCGTAATTTGGACAGTCCTAAGTCTAAAATTAAAAACATTACTATTTTATCATGTGACATGCATGTGGATAAAGGATGAGAAGGATTGGGCCCACGTACTGGACACAGCAATGGGAAACCACATCAATATACAGGTCCTTCTCAAAAAATTAGCATATAGTGTTAAATTTCATTATTTACCATAATGTAATGATTACAATTAAACTTTCATATATTATAGATTCATTATCCACCAACTGAAATTTGTCAGGTCTTTTATTGTTTTAATACTGATGATTTTGGCATACAACTCCTGATAACCCAAAAAACCTGTCTCAATAAATTAGCATATCAAGAAAAGGTTCTCTAAATGACCTATTACCCTAATCTTCTGAATCAACTAATTAACTCTAAACACATGCAAAAGATACCTGAGGCTTTTAAAAACTCCCTGCCTGGTTCATTACTCAAAACCCCCATCATGGGTAAGACTAGCGACCTGACAGATGTCAAGAAGGCCATCATTGACACCCTCAAGCAAGAGGGTAAGACCCAGAAAGAAATTTCTCAACAAATAGGCTGTTCCCAGAGTGCTGTATCAAGGCACCTCAATGGTAAGTCTGTTGGAAGGAAACAATGTGGCAGAAAATGCTGTACAACGAGAAGAGGTGACCGGACCCTGAGGAAGATTGTGGAGAAGGACCGATTCCAGACCTTGGGGAACCTGAGGAAGCAGTGGACTGAGTCTGGTGTGGAAACATCCAGAGTCACCGTGCACAGGCGTGTGCAGGAAATGGGCTACAGGTGCCGCACTGGACTGGAATGGGCTACAGAGAAGCAGCACTGGACTGTTGCTAAGTGGTCCCAAGTAGGGTTGAGCGAAACGGGTCGATCATTTTCAAAAGTCGCCGACTTTTGGCTAAGTCGGCGTCTCATGAAACCCGATCCGACCCCTGTGCTTGTCGGCCATGCGGTACGCGACTTTCGCGCCAAAGTCGCGTTTCAATGACGCGAAAAGCGCCATTTCTCAGCCAATGAAGGTGAACGCAGAGTGTGGGCAGCGTGATAGATCCTGGTCCCCACCATCTTAGAGAAGGGCATTGCAGTGATTGGCTTGCTGTCTGCGGCGTCACAGGGGCTATAAAGGGGCGTTCCCGCCGACCGCCATCTTACTGCTGCTGATCTGAGCTTAGGGAGAGGTTGCTGCCGCTTCGTCAGAAGCAGGGAGAGCGTTAGGCAGGGTCCACTAACCACCAAACCGCTTGTGCTGTAGCGATTTCCACTGTCCAACACCACCTTCGGTGTGCAGGAACAGTGGAAGCTATTTTTTTTTTTTTCCTCAGCGCTGTAGCTCATTGTGCTGCCCTAGAAGCTGTATTGCTGTGTGTACGCCACTGTGGAAACCAACTGCTTTTTTCAAAGCACATATCCTCTTGTTCCTTTCTGCACAGCTATCTTTTTTGTTTGTCCACACTTTTTATTTAATTTGTGCATCAGTCCACTCCTATTGCTGCCTGCCATACCTGGCTTAGATTACTGCAGGGAGATAGTAATTGTAGGACAGTCCCTGTTTTTTTTTTTTTTTTTTTTTTGTGGGAGATTAAGATTGGCATTTCTGCTACAGTGCCATCCCTGTGTGTGCCATCTCTCACTGAGTGGGCCATAGAAAGCCTATTTATTTTTTCCGTGATTTGTGTTCTAAATTCTACCTCAACACAAAAACACTACATCAATCAGTGGGAGAAAAATATTGGCCTCAGTCAGGGCTTGTGTGCCACTGCTGTGTGTGCTATCTCTTATTCAGTGGGCTATAGAAAGCCTATTTATTTATTTATTTTTTTTCTTATTATTTGGTTTCTAAAGTCTCCCTGAAAAAAAAAAAATAAAATAAAAAAACAGTGGGAGAGTAATATTGCCCTTTCAGCTTGTGTGCCAGTCTTGACTCCTGGGTGTGCCACCTCTCTCTCTCATTCAGTGGGCCATAGAAAGGCTATTTATTTTTTTGGTTTTTTTAATATTATTTGGTTTCTAAAGTCTCCCTGAAAAAAAAAAAAAACATAAAAAAACAGTGGGAGAGTAATATTGCCCTTTCAGCTTGTGTGCCAGTCTTGACTCCTAGGTGTGCCACCTCTCTCTCTAATTGTGGGCCATAGAAAGCCTTTTTTTTTTTTTTTTTTTTTTTAACTATTATTGGGTTTCTAAAGTCTCCCTTAAAAAAAAAAAAAAACATAAAAAAACAGTGGGAGAGTAATATTGCCCTTTCAGCTTGTGTGCCAGTCTTGACTCCTGGGTGTGCCACCTCTCTCCCTCTCATTCAGTGGGCCTTAGAAAGCCTATTTTTTTTTTTTAAATATTATTGGGTTTCTAAAGTCTCCCTTAAAAAACAAAAAATACATAAAAAAACAGTGGGAGAGTAATATTGCCCTTTCAGCTTGTGTGCCAGTCTTGACTCCTGGGTGTGCCACCTCTCTCCCTCTCATTCAGTGGGCCATAGAAAGCCTATTTATTTTTTTTTTAAATATTATTGGGTTTCTAAAGTCTCCCTTAAAAAACAAAAAATACATAAAAAAACAGTGGGAGAGTAATATTGCCCTTTCAGCTTGTGTGCCAGTCTTGACTCCTGGGTGTGCCACCTCTCTCTCTCATTCAGTGGGCCATAGAAAGGCTATTTATTTTTTTGGTTTTTTTAATATTATTTGGTTTCTAAAGTCTCCCTGAAAAAAAAAAAAAAAAAAAAAACAGTGGGAGAGTAATATTGCCCTTTCAGCTTGTGTGCCAGTCTTGACTCCTGGGTGTGCCACCTCTCTCCCTCTCATTCAGTGGGCCATAGAAAGCCTATTTTTTTTTTTTTTTTTAAATATTATTGGGTTTCTAAAGTCTCCCTTAAAAAACAAAAAATACATAAAAAAACAGTGGGAGAGTAATATTGCCCTTTCAGCTTGTGTGCCAGTCTTGACTCCTGGGTGTGCCACCTCTCTCTCTCATTCAGTGGGCCATAGAAAGGCTATTTATTTTTTTGGTTTTTTTTAATATTATTTGGTTTCTAAAGTCTCCCTGAAAAAAAAAAAAAACATAAAAAAACAGTGGGAGAGTAATATTGCCCTTTCAGCTTGTGTGCCAGTCTTGACTCCTGGGTGTGCCACCTCTCTCCCTCTCATTCAGTGGGCCATAGAAAGCCTATTTATTTTTTTTTTTAAATATTATTGGGTTTCTAAAGTCTCCCTTAAAAAACAAAAAATACATAAAAAAAACAGTGGGAGAGTAATATTGCCCTTTCAGCTTGTGTGCCAGTCTTGACTCCTGGGTGTGCCACCTCTCTCCCTCTCATTCAGTGGGCCATAGAAAGCCTATTTTTTTTTTTTTTTAAATATTATTGGGTTTCTAAAGTCTCCCTTAAAAAAAAAAAAAAACATAAAAAAACAGTGGGAGAGTAATATTGCCCTTTCAGCTTGTGTGCCAGTCTTGACTCCTGGGTGTGCCACCTCTCTCTCTCATTCAGTGGGCCATAGAAAGGCTATTTATTTTTTTGGTTTTTTTAATATTATTTGGTTTCTAAAGTCTCCCTGAAAAAAAAAAAACATAAAAAAACAGTGGGAGTGTAATATTGCCCTTTCAGCTTGTGTGCCAGTCTTGACTCCTGGGTGTGCCACCTCTCTCTCTCATTCAGTGGGCCATAGAAAGGCTATTTATTTTTTTGGTTTTTTTAATATTATTTGGTTTCTAAAGTCTCCCTGAAAAAAAAAAAACATAAAAAAACAGTGGGAGAGTAATATTGCCCTTTCAGCTTGTGTGCCAGTCTTGACTCCTGGGTGTGCCACCTCTCTCCCTCTCATTCAGTGGGCCATAGAAAGCCTATTTTTTTTTTTTTTAAATATTATTGGGTTTCTAAAGTCTCCCTTAAAAAACAAAAAATACATAAAAAAAACAGTGGGAGAGTAATATTGCCCTTTCAGCTTGTGTGCCAGTCTTGACTCCTGGGTGTGCCACCTCTCTCTCTCATTCAGTGGGCCATAGAAAGGCTATTTATTTTTTGGGTTTTTTTACTATTATTTGGTTTCTAAAGTCTCCCTGAAAAAAAAAAAAACCATAAAAAAACAGTGGGAGAGTAATATTGCCCTTTCAGCTTGTGCGCCAGTCTTGACTCCTGGGTGTGCCACCTCTCTCTCTCTAATTGTGGGCCATAGAAAGCCTTTTTTTTTTGTTTGTTTTTTTTAATATTATTTGGTTTCTAAAGTCTCCCTGAGAAAAAAAAATAAATAAATTAGGTGGGAGATTAATATTGACATTAGTGCTTGAGTGACAGTCCTGCGTGTGTGTCATCTCTGTGATTTTGTGCCACAGAAAACAGAGCGTGTAACATTGTGCCTGATTTTCCTTGTGGTCTCACCAACCTGTTAAGGGATATTGAAATCATACTGAAGTTATAGCTCACCGTGTAAGTTGTTTGACAGCAACAAATAAAGTTACTTTGGTTAAGATTTTAAAACAATGAGGAAGTCTGGTGCAAGAGGTCGTCGTGGGCGTTCATTGTCAGCTGGTAATGATGGTAGTGGTAGTGGAGCATCAGGTGTTCGTGGGGATAAAAATATTCCACCTAAGTCTGGAGCTGTGGAGCCAGTTTCGTCGTCAGGCTACACAAGGCCTCGAACGCTCTCTTTTCTGGGAGTAGGAAAACCGCTTTTAAAGGCGGAGCAGCAACAGCAAGTTTTGGCTTACATTGTAGACTCAGCCTCTAGCTCTTTTGCCTCCTCTTCAGAAACTGGTAAATGTAAAAGCAGCGCGTCGCTTGTGGATGTTCACGGTCAGGGACAAGTCGCTTCCTTGTCCTCCTCAGCAAAAACTACAACAAGAGAGAAGGATGCAGCAGGCGACACAACGGGTCACTCCATGGAGCTCTTTACACATACCGTCCCTGGCTTAGAAAGTGAAACATTTAACAGGCCATGCCCATTACAAGTAGATTCTGACATGGAGTGCACTGATGCACAGCCACAGCCAGAGTACTATGCTGCTCCTTTGACTCAGACCACCACATTGCCCTCTCAGGGTACAGATCCACAATCAGACCCTGATGAGACTATGTTGCCCCGCCACGAACGCTATACCACCGACCGACACAGTGACACAGACGAAGTTGCACACGAGCTCGAAGAGGAGGTAATAGATGACCCAGTTATTGACCCCGATTGGCAGCCATTGGGGGAACAGGGTGCAGGCGGCAGTAGTTCAGAAGCGGAGGTGGAGGAGGGGCCGCAGCAGGCATCAACATCGCAACAGGTTCCATCTGCCGGGCCCGTATCTGGCCCAAAACGCGTGTCAAAGCCAAAACCTGTTGGAGGACAGCGTGGCCATCCGGTTAAAGCTCAGTCTGCAATCCCTGAAAGGGGATCCGAGTCTAGGAAGAGTGCAGTCTGGCATTTTTTTAAACAACATCCAACTGATCAGCGCAAAGTCATCTGTCAAAAATGTTCAACTAGCTTAAGCAGAGGTCAGAATCTGAAAAGTCTAAATACTAGTTGCATGCATAGACACTTAACCACCATGCATTTTCAAGCCTGGACTAACTACCAAACGTCCCTTAAGGTTGTAGCACCCTCGGCCAATGAAGCTAGTCAGCAACGCAACATCCCTTCCGTCACTGTAAGGCCACCATTTTCCGCACCACCGGCAGTATCTGTGCAGGTTTCTTTGCCAGCCAAAAGCAGTCAGGGTCAGGGAATCACCAGTTTTGTAGGAGGAAATATTGCATCTAGGGCACCGGCAGAAACAATACCGTCTCCAACCGTCTCTCAGTCTGCCATGTACACCGGCACACCCGAAAGTTCCACGATCTCCAGCTCTCCAGTCCAGCTCACCCTACATGAGACTCTGGTTAGAAAAAGGAAGTACTTATCCTCGCATCCGCGTACACAGGGTTTTAACGCCCACATAGCTAGACTAATCTCGTTAGAGATGATGCCCTACCGGTTAGTTGAAAGCGAAGCTTGCAAAGCCCTGATGGAGTACGCTGAACCACGATACGAGCTACCCAGTCGACACTTTTTTTCCAGAAAAGCCATCCCAGCCCTGCACCAGCATGTTAAACAGCGCATCGTCCATGCACTCAGGCAATCTGTGAGTACAAAGGTGCACCTGACTACAGATGCATGGACCAGTAGGCATGGCCAGGGACGTTATGTGTCCATCACGGCACACTGGGTGAATGTGGTGGATGCAGGGTCCACAGGCGACATCAATTTAGGGACAGTTGTGCCTAGCCCACGGTCTAGGAAACAGTTGGCTGTAGGCGTTCGCACCCCCTCCTCCTCCTCCTCCTCGTCCTCCTGCAGAAGCTACAGCTCTTCCACAGAACGCAGTCTGCCAACCACTCCATCGGCAGATGACACTGTTGCACACCAGTTGTCCCATTATGGGCCAGCTACTGCCAAGCGTCAGCAGGCTGTATTGGCTATGAAGTGTTTGGGCGACAACAGACACACCGCGGAAGTTCTGTCCGAGTTCTTGCAACAAGAAACGCAGTCGTGGCTGGGCACAGTAGATCTTGAGGCAGGCAAGGTAGTGAGTGATAACGGAAGGAATTTCATGGCTGCCATCTCCCTTTCCCAACTGAAACACATTCCTTGCCTGGCTCACACCTTAAACCTGGTGGTGCAGTGCTTATTGAAAACTTATCCTGGGTTCTCCGACCTGCTCCTCAAAGTGCGTGCACTTTGCTCACATATCCGACGTTCGCCTGTACACGCCAGCCGTATGCAGACCTATCAGCGGTCTTTGAACCTTCCCCAGCATCGCCTAATCATAGACGTTGCAACAAGGTGGAACTCAACACTGCACATGCTTCAGAGACTGTGCGAACAGAGGCGTGCTGTTATTTATTTGTGGGAGGATACACGGGCAGGCAGTAGGATGGCAGACATGGAGTTGTCAGGTGTGCAGTGGTCTAAGATACAAGACATGTGTCAAGTCCTTCAGTGTTTTGAGGAATGCACACGGCTGGTTAGTGCAGACAACGCCGTAATAAGCATGAGCATCCCCCTAATGCGTCTGCTGATGCAAAGTTTGACGCACATAAAGGAGCAGGCGTCTGCACCAGAGGAAGAGGAAAGCCTTGATGACAGTCAGCCATTGTCTGGTCAGGGCAGTGTACAGGACGAGGTAGCGGGCGAAGAGGAGGTGGAGGACGAGGAGGATGATGGGGATGAGTATATTTTTAATGCCGAACCTTTCCCGGGGGCACAGGAAATTGGTTGCGTGTCACGGCCGGGTTCTGGTTTTTTGAGGGACACAAGTGACGTAGATTTGCCTGCAACTGCCCCTCAACCAATCACAACCGGAGATTTGACAACTGGAACTTTGGCCCACATGGCAGATTATGCCTTACGTATCCTAAAAAGGGACACACGCATTACGAAAATAATGAACGATGACGATTACTGGTTGGCCTGCCTCCTTGATCCACGCTATAAAGGCAAATTGCAAAATATTATGCCACATGAGAACTTGGAACTAATATTAGCAACCAAACAATCAACTCTTGTTGACCGTTTGCTTCAGGCATTCCCAGCACACAGCGCACGTGATCGTTCTCACACGAGCTCCAGGGGGCAGCAGACTAGGAGTGTTAGGGGTGCACACATCAGAAGTGGCGTTGGACAGAGGGGTTTTCTGACCAGGTTGTGGAGTGATTTTGCTATGACCGCAGACAGGACAGGTACTGCTGCATCAATTGAAAGTGACAGGAGACAACATTTGTCCAGTATGGTTACTAACTATTTTTCATCCCTTATCGATGTTCTCCCTCAACCGTCATTCCCATTTGATTACTGGGCCTCCAAATTAGACACCTGGCCAGAATTGGCAGAATATGCATTGCAGGAGCTTGCTTGCCCGGCAGCAAGTGTCCTATCAGAAAGAGTATTCAGTGCTGCAGGTTCAATATTAACCGAAAAAAGGACTCGTCTGGCTACCCAAAATGTTGACGATCTAACATTCATTAAAATGAACCACAACTGGATTTCGAAATCTTTTGCCCCACCTTGCCCGGCCGACACCTAGCTTTCCTATGAAAAGCTCTTGCCTGTGAATTACTTTTCTAATGTCTAATTTGCTGCAGCTGATTGTACAGCATACGACATGTTTACACCTCCCTAAATGGCCAAACTCCCCACACGGGGCCGTGGTATCGCGACTTGGCGCAAGCACCCGTGAGACTGCTGTTTGTCTGAAGAGGTGGGTGTGCTCGCTTTTGGTTGACGGCATTGCTACTGGGTCCCTCATAGTACAATGTAGTGTCTCTGGCAGTGGTGGTGCGCACCCAACGTCAGACACACCGTTGTAACATGAGGGGCCCTGGGGCGGTCCCGCCGGCCTCAAGAGAGTTCCCCCCTACCCCAGCTCAAAATGTGCTCTACCACGTGCAAAATTATGTCGCACAGCTCCACCAATCTTTAGTCTATTCGCTGACATCATTCAATGTCTGGCACTGACAATACAAATTTGTAGACATCTATGATGCAACTTAAAGTAGTCTGTGTCTGTGTCCTATATTGGCACCATTAAATAGTTACTGCCAAATTACTATGTCAGAAACTCAGTAGATGAGCCCACCCCTGTACCTAAGTATGCCACCTTTTTTTTTGTTTTGGTTGTTTTGCGAGACATTAACATCTATTTATATTTTGGGAGTACTGGGACAGACACTCCTTGCACTACTCCTCCACTCACCACCAAGCTGCCTGTGTATCCATGTAACCGCTGTAAAACTGCCATGAGCCTATTGTTTGTTATTTTAGGCCTTTGATAGCCTGTCTGCGGTCCCTACTTTAAATACTCCTCCACTCACCACCAAGCTGCCTGCCCGTGTATCCATGTAACCGCTGTAAAACTGCCATGAGCCTATTGTTTGTTATTTTAGGCCTTTGATAGCCTGTCTGCGGTCCCTACTTAAAATACTCCTCCACTCACCACCAAGCTGCCTGCCTGTGTATCCATGTAACCGCTGTAAAACTGCCATGAGCCTATTGTTTGTTATTTTAGGCCTTTGATAGCCTGTCTGCGGTCCCTACTTTAAATACTCCTCCACTCACCACCAAGCTGCCTGCCCGTGTATCCATGTAACCGCTGTAAAACTGCCATGAGCCTATTGTTTGTTATTTTAGGCCTTTGATAGCCTGTCTGCGGTCCCTACTTTAAATACTCCTCCACTCACCACCAAGCTGCCTGCCCGTGTATCCATGTAACCACTGTAAAACTGCCATGAGCCTATTGTTTGTTATTTTAGGCCTTTGATAGCCTGTCTGCGGTCCCTACTTAAAATACTCCTCCACTCACCACCAAGCTGCCTGCCTGTGTATCCATGTAACCGCTGTAAAACTGCCATGAGCCTATTGTTTGTTATTTTAGGCCTTTGATAGCCTGTCTGCGGTCCCTACTTTAAATACTCCTCCACTGACCAGACCACTGCTGCCCGTGTACCCCTGGAACCAATTTAAAAGTGCCTACAGCCAGCCCATTTTATTGTGTTAGGCCTTCGAAGCCTGTCTGCGGTCCCTCCTTCCACTAGGCCACAACTGACCAGACCACTGCTGCCCGTGTACCCCTGTAACCAATTTTAAAGTGCCTACAGCCAGCCCATTTTATTGTGTTAGGCCTTCGAAGCCTGTCTGCGGTCCCTCCTTCCAATAGGCCTCCACTGACCAGACCACTGCTGCCCGTGTACCCCTGGAACCAATTTAAAAGTGCCTACAGCCAGCCCATTTTATTGTGTTAGGCCTTCGAAGCCTGTCTGCGGTCCCTCCTTCCAATAGGCCTCCACTGACCAGACCACTGCTGCCCGTGTACCCCTGGAACCAATTTAAAAGTGCCTACAGCCAGCCCATTTTATTGTGTTAGGCCTTCGAAGCCTGTCTGCTGTTATGACCCCAATGGCGAGGGTCTCAGAGGAACGTGGAAGTCTGCAGAATACAAAAATCCAGCTCATAGGGCAGTGGTAACTGGGTTGACCATATATCTACTCCTAACGCCAACACTAGAAGTAGCCGGGGATCATTCCTACGTTGATTCTAGATGACACGCGCCAGCCGGAGAATCTAGCTACCCCTAGTAGAGGAAAACAAAGACCTTTCTTGCCTCCAGAGAAGGGGACCCCAAAGCTGGATAGAAGCCCCCCACAAATAATGACGGTGAGGTAAGAGGAAATGACAAACACAGAAATGAACCAGGTTTAGCACAGAGAGGCCCGCTTACTGATAGCAGAATAAAGAAAGGTAACTTATATGGTCAACAAAAACCCTATCAAAATCCACACTGGAAATTCAAGAACCCCCGAACCGTCTAACGGTCCGGGGGGAGAACACCAGCCCCCTAGAGCTTCCAGCAAAGGTCAGGATATAGATTTGGAACAAGCTGGACAAAAATACAAAACCAAAACAAATAGCAAAAAGCAAAAGGCAGACTTAGCTGATATAACTGGAACCAGGATCAGTAGACAAGAGCACAGCAGACTAGCTCTGATAACTACGTTGCCAGGCATTGAACTGAAGGTCCAGGGAGCTTATATAGCAACACCCCTAACTAACGACCCAGGTGCGGATAAAAGGAATGACAGAAAAACCAGAGTCAAAAAACTAGTAACCACTAGAGGGAGCAAATAGCAAATTCACAACAGTACCCCCCCCTTAGTGAGGGGTCACCGAACCCTCACCACGACCACCAGGGCGATCAGGATGAGCGGCATGAAAGGCACGAACTAAATCGGCCGCATGAACATCAGAGGCGACCACCCAGGAATTATCCTCCTGACCATAGCCCTTCCACTTGACCAGGTACTGAAGCCTCCGCCTGGAGAGGCGAGAATCCAAGATCTTCTCCACCACGTACTCCAACTCGCCCTCAACCAACACCGGAGCAGGAGGCTCAGCAGAAGGAACTACAGGCACAATGTACCGCCGCAACAAGGACCTATGAAATACATTGTGAATAGCAAACGACACAGGAAGATCCAGACGAAAAGATACAGGATTAAGGATTTCCAATATCTTGTAAGGCCCAATAAAACGAGGTTTAAATTTGGGAGAGGAGACCTTCATAGGAACAAAGCGGGAAGAAAGCCATACCAAATCCCCAACGCGTAGTCGGGGACCCACACCGCGGCGGCGGTTGGCAAAGCGCTGAGCCTTCTCCTGTGACAACTTCAAGTTGTCCACCACATGATTCCAGATCTGCTGCAACCTATCCACCACAGAATCCACCCCAGGACAGTCAGAAGGCTCCACATGACCCGAAGAAAAGCGAGGATGGAAACCAGAGTTGCAAAAAAAAGGCGAAACCAAGGTGGCGGAACTAGCCCGATTATTAAGGGCAAACTCAGCCAACGGCAAGAATGTCACCCAATCGTCCTGATCAGCAGAGACAAAACACCTCAAATAAGCCTCCAAGGTCTGATTGGTTCGCTCCGTCTGACCATTAGTCTGAGGATGGAAAGCAGACGAAAACGACAAATCAATGCCCATCCTACTACAAAAGGATCGCCAGAACCTGGAAACGAACTGGGATCCTCTGTCTGACACAATATTCTCAGGGATGCCGTGCAAACGAACCACGTTCTGGAAAAACACAGGAACCAGATCGGAAGAGGAAGGCAGCTTAGGCAAAGGAACCAAATGGACCATCTTGGAGAAGCGATCACATATCACCCAGATAACGGACATGCCCTGAGATAGCGGAAGATCAGAAATGAAATCCATGGAGATATGTGTCCAAGGTCTCTTCGGGACAGGCAAGGGCAAGAGCAAACCGCTGGCACGAGAACAGCAAGGCTTAGCTCGAGCACAAGTCCCACAGGACTGCACAAATGACCGCACATCCCTTGACAAGGAAGGCCACCAAAAGGACCTGGCCACCAGATCTCTGGTGCCAAAAATTCCCGGGTGACCTGCCAACACCGAGGAATGAACCTCGGAAATGACTCTGCTGGTCCACTTATCCGGGACAAACAGTCTGTCAGGTGGACAAGACTCAGGCCTATCAGCCTGAAATCTCTGCAACACACGTCGCAGATCCGGAGAAATAGCTGACAAGATAACTCCATCTTTAAGAATACCAACAGGATCAGCGACTTCAGGAGCATCAGGCACAAAGCTCCTAGAAAGAGCATCGGCCTTCACATTCTTTGAACCTGGTAAATACGAGACAACAAAATCAAAGCGGGAGAAAAACAATGACCAGCGGGCCTGTCTCGGATTAAGGCGTTTAGCAGACTCGAGATACATCAGATTTTTGTGATCAGTCAAGACCACCACACGATGCTTAGCACCCTCGAGCCAATGACGCCACTCCTCAAATGCCCATTTCATGGCCAACAACTCCCGATTGCCCACATCATAATTTCGCTCGGCAGGCGAAAACTTCCTAGAGAAAAAGGCACAAGGTTTCATAACAGAGCAACCAGGGCCTCTCTGCGACAAAACGGCCCCTGCCCCAATCTCCGAAGCATCCACCTCAACCTGAAAGGGAAGTGAGACGTCAGGCTGGCACAAAACAGGCGCCGAAGTAAACCGGCGTTTCAACTCCTGGAAAGCCTCCACGGCAGCAGGAGCCCAGTTAGCTACATCAGAGCCCTTCTTGGTCATATCCGTCAAAGGTTTCACAATGCTAGAAAAATTAGCGATAAAACGACGGTAGAAGTTAGCGAAGCCCAAGAACTTCTGAAGACTCTTAACTGACGAGGGCTGAGTCCAATCAAGAATAGCACGGACCTTGACTGGGTCCATCTCCACAGCAGAAGGGGAAAAAATGAACCCCAAAAAGGGAACCTTCTGTACACCAAAGAGACACTTTGAGCCCTTGACAAACAAAGAATTTTCACGCAAAATTTTAAAGACCAACCTGACCTGCTCCACATGCGAATCCCAATTATCAGAAAAAACCAAAATATCATCCAGATAAACAATCAAAAATTTATCCAGATACTTCCGGAAAATGTCATGCATAAAGGACTGAAAAACTGAAGGCGCATTGGAGAGCCCAAAAGGCATCACCAAGTACTCAAAATGACCTTCGGGCGTATTGAATGCGGTTTTCCATTCATCACCTTGCTTAATGCGCACAAGGTTGTACGCACCACGAAGGTCTATCTTGGTGAACCACTTGGCACCCTTAATCCGGGCAAACAAGTCAGACAACAGCGGTAAAGGATACTGAAATTTGACAGTGATCTTATTTAAAAGCCGATAATCAATACAAGGTCTCAAAGATCCGTCCTTTTTTGCCACAAAAAAGAATCCCGCACCAAGAGGGGAAGAAGACGGACGAATATGTCCTTTCTCCAGAGACTCCTTGATATATGAACGCATAGCGGTATGTTCAGGTACCGACAGATTAAACAGTCTTCCCTTAGGAAATTTACTGCCTGGGATCAAATCTATAGCACAGTCACAGTCCCTATGAGGAGGCAGTGCACTGGACTCAGACTCACTGAAGACATCCTGATAATCAGACAAATACTCCGGAACTTCCGAAGGCGTAGAAGAAGCAATAGACACAGGCAGGGAATCCCCATGAATACCACGACAGCCCCAACTTGAGACTGACATAGCCTTCCAGTCCAGGACTGGATTATGGGTCTGTAACCATGGCAGCCCTAAAACAACCAAATCATGCATTTTATGTAAAACCAGGAAACGTATCACCTCGCGGTGTTCAGGAGTCATGCACATGGTAACCTGTGTCCAATACTGCGGTTTATTTGCTGCCAATGGTGTAGCATCAATACCCCTAAGAGGAATAGGATTTTCTAATGGTTCAAGAGTAAAACCACAGCGCTTAGCAAATGAGAGATCCATGAGACTCAGGGCAGCACCTGAATCTACAAACGCCATGACAGGATAAGATGACAGTGAGCAAATCAAAGTTACAGACAGAATAAATTTAGGTTGCAAATTACCAACGGTGACAGGACTAACAACCTTAGCTATACGTTTAGAGCATGCTGAGATAACATGTGTAGAATCACCACAGTAGTAGCACAAGCCATTCCGGCGTCTATGAATTTTCCGCTCATTTCTAGTCAGGATTCTATCACATTGCATTAAATCAGGTGTCTGTTCAGACAACACCATGAGGGAATTTGCGGTTTTTCTATCACATTGCACCGAATTAGGTGTCTGTTCAGACAACACCATGAGGGAATTTGCGGTTTTGCGCTCCCGCAACCGCCGGTCAATTTGAATAGCCAGTGCCATAGTATCATTCAGACCTGTGGGAATGGGAAAACCCACCATAACATTCTTAATGGCTTCAGAAAGGCCATTTCTAAAATTAGCGGCCAGTGCACACTCGTTCCAATGTGTCAGCACGGACCATTTCCGAAATTTTTGGCAATACACTTCAGCCTCGTCCTGCCCCTGAGACATAGCCAGCAAGGCCTTTTCTGCCTGAATCTCAAGATTGGGTTCCTCATAAAGTAAACCGAGCGCCAGAAAAAACGCATCAAGATCAGCCAATGCCGGATCTCCTGGCGCCAGCGAAAAAGCCCAATCCTGAGGGTCGCCCCGTAAGAACGAAATAACAATTTTTACTTGCTGAGCAGAATCTCCAGATGAACAGGGTCTCAGGGACAAAAACAATTTACAATTATTCACGAAATTCCTAAACTTAAACCTGTCTCCGGAAAACAGTTCAGGAATCGGTATTTTAGGTTCTGACCTAGGATTTCTGATAACATAGTCTTGTATGCCCTGCACACGAGTAGCCAGCTGGTCCACACTTGTAATCAAGGTCTGGACATTCATGTCTGCAGCAAGCATAGCCACTCTGAGGTAAAGGGGAAGAAGAAAAAAAAAACTCAGAATCTTCTTTCTTATAATCCCTCTTCTGCAATGCATTAAACATTTAATACTGGCCTGGCAAACTATTATGACCCCAATGGCGAGGGTCTCAGAGGAACGTGGAAGTCTGCAGAATACAAAAATCCAGCTCATAGGGCAGTGGTAACTGGGTTGACCATATATCTACTCCTAACGCCAACACTAGAAGTAGCCGGGGATCATTCCTACGTTGATTCTAGATGACACGCGCCAGCCGGAGAATCTAGCTACCCCTAGTAGAGGAAAACAAAGACCTTTCTTGCCTCCAGAGAAGGGGACCCCAAAGCTGGATAGAAGCCCCCCACAAATAATGACGGTGAGGTAAGAGGAAATGACAAACACAGAAATGAACCAGGTTTAGCACAGAGAGGCCCGCTTACTGATAGCAGAATAAAGAAAGGTAACTTATATGGTCAACAAAAACCCTATCAAAATCCACACTGGAAATTCAAGAACCCCCGAACCGTCTAACGGTCCGGGGGGAGAACACCAGCCCCCTAGAGCTTCCAGCAAAGGTCAGGATATAGATTTGGAACAAGCTGGACAAAAATACAAAACCAAAACAAATAGCAAAAAGCAAAAGGCAGACTTAGCTGATATAACTGGAACCAGGATCAGTAGACAAGAGCACAGCAGACTAGCTCTGATAACTACGTTGCCAGGCATTGAACTGAAGGTCCAGGGAGCTTATATAGCAACACCCCTAACTAACGACCCAGGTGCGGATAAAAGGAATGACAGAAAAACCAGAGTCAAAAAACTAGTAACCACTAGAGGGAGCAAATAGCAAATTCACAACAGTCTGCGGTCCCTCCTTCCACTAGGCCTCCACTGACCAGACCACTGCTGCCCGTGTACCCCTGGAACCAATTTTAAAGTGCCTACAGCCAGCCCATTTTATTGTGTTAGGCCTTCGAAGCCTGTCTGCGGTCCCTCCTTCCACTAGGCCTCCACTGACCAGACCACTGCTGCCCGTGTACCCCTGGAACCAATTTTAAAGTGCCTACAGCCAGCCCATTTTATTGTGTTAGGCCTTCGAAGCCTGTCTGCGGTCCCTCCTTCCACTAGGCCTCCACTGACCAGACCACTGCTGCCCGTGTACCCCTGGAACCAATTTTAAAGTGCCTACAGCCAGCCCATTTTATTGTGTTAGGCCTTCGAAGCCTGTCTGCGGTCCCTCCTTCCACTAGGCCACAACTGACCAGACCACTGCTGCCCGTGTACCCCTGGAACCAATTTTAAAGTGCCTACAGCCAGCCCATTTTATTGTGTTAGGCCTTCGAAGCCTGTCTGCGGTCCCTCCTTCCACTAGGCCTCCACTGACCAGACCACTGCTGCCCGTGTACCCCTGGAACCAATTTTAAAGTGCCTACAGCCAGCCCATTTTATTGTGTTAGGCCTTCGAAGCCTGTCTGCGGTCCCTCCTTCCAATAGGCCTACACTGACAAAGGTACACCTGACAACAGACACATGGACCTGTAGGCATGGCCACGGAGGGTTACGTGTCCTTTGTGGCTCAATGGGTTAATGTATTGGATGCATGGTCCACACAGGGGACAGCCTGCTAAGTCTGTCTGCAGTCCCTAATTCAAGTTGTCCTCAACTGAATAAAGCTGAGCTTCTACCTTCCGGCTCTGATTAACTGCTGTTTTTAAACACATTGGTGGTTAGGGCCTACTAACGGTGTCTGCCCCTGCCTGGTGTTGCCCTCAACTGAATAAAGCTGAGCTTCAACCTTCTGGCTCTCATTAAGTGTTTTTTAAAAAACAAAATGGTGGTTAGGGCCTACTAACGGTGTCTGCCCCTCCCTGGTGTTGCCCTCAACTGAATAAAGCTGAGCTTCTACCTTCCGGCTCTGATTAACTGCTGTTTTTAAACACATTGGTGGTTCCGGCCTACTAACGGTGTCTGCCCCTCCCTGGTGTTGCCCTCAACTGAATAAAGCTGAGCTTCTACCTTCCGGCTCTGATTAACTGCTGTTTTTAAACACATTGGTGGTTCCGGCCTACTAACGGTGTCTGCCCCTGCCTGGTGTTGCCCTCAACTGAATAAAGCTGAGCTTCAACCTTCTGGCTCTCATTAAGTGTTTTTTAAAAAACAAAATGGTGGTTAGGGCCTACTAACGGTGTCTGCCCCTCCCTGGTGTTGCCCTCAACTGAATAAAGCTGAGCTTCTACCTTCCGGCTCTGATTAACTGCTGTTTTTAAACACATTGGTGGTTCCGGCCTACTAACGGTGTCTGCCCCTGCCTGGTGTTGCCCTCAACTGAATAAAGCTGAGCTTCAACCTTCTGGCTCTCATTAAGTGTTTTTTAAAAAACAAAATGGTGGTCAGGGCCTACTAACGGTGTCTGCCCCTCCCTGGTGTTGCCCTCAACTGAATAAAGCTGAGCTTCAACCTTCTGGCTCTCATTAAGTGTTTTTTAAAAAAACAAAATGGTGGTTAGGGCCTACTAACGGTGTCTGCCCCTCCCTGGTGTTGCCCTCAACTGAATAAAGCTGAGCTTCTACCTTCCGGCTCTGATTAACTGCTGTTTTTAAACACATTGGTGGTTCCGGCCTACTAACGGTGTCTGCCCCTGCCTGGTGTTGCCCTCAACTGAATAAAGCTGAGCTTCAACCTTCTGGCTCTCATTAAGTGTTTTTAAAAAACAAAATGGTGGTCAGGGCCTACTAACGGTGTCTGCCCCTGCCTGGTGTTGCCCTCAACTGAATAAAGCTGAGCTTCAACCTTCTGGCTCTCATTAAGTGTTTTTTAAAAAACAAAATGGTGGTTAGGGCCTACTAACGGCTTCTGCCCCTCCCTGGTGTTGCCCTCAACTGAATAAAGCTGAGCTTCTACCTTCCGGCTCTGATTAACTGCTGTTTTTAAACACATTGGTGGTTCCGGCCTACTAACGGCTTCTGCCCCTCCCTGGTGTTGCCCTCAACTGAATAAAGCTGAGCTTCTACCTTCCGGCTCTGATTAACTGCTGTTTTTAAACACATTGGTGGTTAGGGCCTACTAACGGTGTCTGCCCCTCCCTGGTGTTGCCCTCAACTGAATAAAGCTGAGCTTCAACCTTCTGGCTCTCATTAAGTGTTTTTTAAAAAACAAAATGGTGGTTAGGGCCTACTAACGGCTTCTGCCCCTCCCTGGTGTTGCCCTCAACTGAATAAAGCTGAGCTTCTACCTTCCGGCTCTGATTAACTGCTGTTTTTAAACACATTGGTGGTTAGGGCCTACTAACGGTGTCTGCCCCTGCCTGGTGTTGCCCTCAACTGAATAAAGCTGAGCTTCAACCTTCTGGCTCTCATTAAGTGTTTTTTAAAAAACAAAATGGTGGTTAGGGCCTACTAACGGCTTCTGCCCCTCCCTGGTGTTGCCCTCAACTGAATAAAGCTGAGCTTCAACCTTCTGGCTCTCATTAAGTGTTTTTTTAAAAAACAAAATGGTGGTTAGGGCCTACTAACGGCTTCTGCCCCTCCCTGGTGTTGCCCTCAACTGAATAAAGCTGAGCTTCTACCTTCCGGCTCTGATTAACTGCTGTTTTTAAACACATTGGTGGTTCCGGCCTACTAACGGTGTCTGCCCCTGCCTGGTGTTGCCCTCAACTGAATAAAGCTGAGCTTCAACCTTCTGGCTCTCATTAAGTGTTTTTTAAAAAACAAAATGGTGGTTAGGGCCTACTAACGGTGTCTGCCCCTCCCTGGTGTTGCCCTCAACTGAATAAAGCTGAGCTTCTACCTTCCGGCTCTGATTAACTGCTGTTTTTAAACACATTGGTGGTTCCGGCCTACTAACGGTGTCTGCCCCTGCCTGGTGTTGCCCTCAACTGAATAAAGCTGAGCTTCAACCTTCTGGCTCTCATTAAGTGTTTTTTAAAAAACAAAATGGTGGTTAGGGCCTACTAACGGTGTCTGCCCCTCCCTGGTGTTGCCCTCAACTGAATAAAGCTGAGCTTCTACCTTCCGGCTCTGATTAACTGCTGTTTTTAAACACATTGGTGGTTCCGGCCTACTAACGGTGTCTGCCCCTGCCTGGTGTTGCCCTCAACTGAATAAAGCTGAGCTTCAACCTTCTGGCTCTCATTAAGTGTTTTTTAAAAAACAAAATGGTGGTTAGGGCCTACTAACGGTGTCTGCCCCTCAATGGGGTTGTCCTCAACTGAACAAAGCTGAGCTTCCACATTCTGGCTTTCGGCCTATACTATCAGATATTAAACTGCATTTGGCCTACTAGTGTGGTTAGGCCCTTGAAACAGTGTCTGCTGCTCTTGGGTTTGCTACTCCCCTGAACAAAGCAATGCCGCCTGTTTAGTCCTGTTACCAATTTTGATCTGCATTTAGCCTACTTTATTCTTTGGCCCTATATCTGTTTCCTCATCATCCTGCCCATTGCCCAGCCACTGCTAGATGAGTCTGCTGGTACATTGACCTAGACCACTACATTCCCCTTGTACTCTACACAGCCAGAATCTGACCCTGCTGAAAGTAAGGTTCCCCTTCCCGCATATTATACCACCTTACACAGGGACAAAGAGGAAGGTGCAGATGAAAGTGCAGGTTCCTTCATCAGGTGGGGGGGCATACTCGTTGGCGACGTCACTGGCACAGGGCCCCTCAGAGTACGCAAAAGTGTCGCTGCTGGTGGGAGGCGCCCCCGCCATGCAAACACACCGCCGTACTTTGAGGGGCCCTGTGCCAGTGCCAATGCGAACGAGTGGGCCCCCCCTGCTTGCTCAGGATCACAGCACTTGCAACGTTGAAATACTTACCTCTCCCTGCTCCACCGCCATGACGTAGTCCATGTTTCCTGGGCCCACTAAAACCTTGAACCAGCCCTACCCCCACAACTTTTGCCAAATGACCCGCAATTTCCAGTGCCCAACTATTATTATAAAGTTAATTAAGATTGACAAGCTTCAGAAAACAAGAATGGATGTTTTTGGCAGTAAAATGTGCACTGTAGGTGTTTTCCTGGCCTCCACTCACTGCCGGCTATGCTTCCCCATTGACTTGCATTGGGTTTCGTGTTTCGGTCGATCCCCGACTTTTAGCGATAATCGGCCGACTTCACTCGACTCGACTCTGGACTAAATCGGGTTTCACAAAACCAGACTCGATCTTAAAAAAATGAAAGTCGCTCAACCCTAGTCCCAAGTACTTTTTTCTGATGAAAGCAAATTTTGCATGTCATTCGGAAATCAAGGTGCCAGAGTCTGGAGGAAGACTGGGGAGAAGGAAATGCCAAAATGCCTGAAGTCCAGTGTCAAGTACCCACAGTCAGTGATGGTGTGGGGTGCCATGTCAGCTGCTGGTGTTGGTCCACTGTGTTTCATCAAGGGCAGGGTCAATGCAGCTAGCTATCAGGAGATTTTGGAGCACTTCATGCTTCCATCGGCTGAAATGCTTTATGGAGATGAAGATTTCATTTTTCAGCACGACCTGGCACCTGCTCACAGTGCCAAAACCACTGGTAAATGGTTTACTGACCATGGTATTACTGTGCTCAATTGGCCTGCCAACTCTCCTGACCTGAACCCCATAGAGAATCTGTGGGATATTGTGAAGAGAAAGTTGAGAGACGCAAGACCCAACACTCTGGATGAGCTTAAGGCCGCTATTGAAGCATCCTGGGCCTCCATAACATCTCAGCAGTGTCACAGGCTGATTGCCTCCATGCCACGCCGCATTGAAGCAGTCATTTCTGCCAAAGGATTCCCAACCAAGTATTGAGTGCATAACTGAACATTATTATTTGATGGTTTTTTTGTTTGTTATTAAAAAACACTTTTATTTGATTGGATGGGTGAAATATGCTAATTTATTGAGACATGTTTTTTGGGTTATCAGGAGTTGTATGCCAAAATCATCAGTATTAAAACAATAAAAGACCTGACAAATTTCAGTTGGTGGATAATGAATCTATAATATATGAAAGTTTAATTGTAATCATTACATTATGGTAAATAATGAAATTTAACACTATATGCTAATTTTTTGAGAAGGACCTGTACACTGCTCAAAAAACTAAAGGGAACACTTAAACAACAGAATATAACTCCAAGTACATTAAACGTCTGTGAAATCAAACTGTCCACTTAGGAAGCAACACTGTTTGACAATCAATTTCACATGCTGTTGTGCAAATGGAAAAGATAACAGATGGAAATTATTGGCAATTATCAAGACACTCAATAAAGGAGTGGTTCTGCAGGTGTGCACCACAGACCACATCTCCGTACCAATGCTTTCTAGCTGATGTTTTGGTCACTTTTGAATGTTTGTTGTGCTCTCACATTTGTGGTAGCATGAGATGGACTCTACAACCCACACAAGTGGCTCAGGTAGTGCAGCTCATCAAGGAAGGCACATCAATGCGAGCTGTGGCAAGAAGGTTTGCTGTGTCTGTCAGCATAGTGTCCAGATGCTGGAAGCGCAACCAGGAGACAGGCCAGTACACCAAGAGACGTGGAGGGGGCGGTAGGAGGGTAACAACCCAGCAGCAGGACTGCTACCTCAGCCTTTGTGCAAGGAGGAACAGGAGGAGCACTGCCAGAGCCCCGCAAAATGACCTCCAGCAGGCCACAAATGTGCATGTATCTGCACAAACGGTTAGAAACCGACTCCATGAGGATGATCTGAGTGTCTGACCACAGATGGGAGTTGTGCTCACAGCCTAACACCGTGCAGGATGCTTCGCATTTGCCACAGAGCACCAGGATTGGTAAATTCACTACCGGCGCCCTGTGCTCTTCACAGATGAAAGGTTCACACTGAGCACATGTGACAGACGTGACAGAGTCTGGAGACACCGTGGAGAGAGATCTGCCTGCAACATCCTTCAGCATGACCAGTTTGGCAGTGGGTCAGTAATGGTGTGGGGTGGCATTTCTTTGGAGGGCCGCACAGCCCTCCATGTGCTCACGAGAGGTAGCCTGACTGCCATTAAGTACCGAGATGAGATCCTCAGACCCCTTGTGAGACCATATGCTGGTGCACTGGGCCCTAGGTTCCTTCTGATGCATGACAAAGCCAGACCTCATGTGGCTGGAGTGTGTCAGCAGTTCCTGCAAGATGAAGGCATTGATGTTAAGGACTGGCCTGCCCGTCCACTAGCCCCGAATCCTATCGCGCACATCTGGGACATCATGTCTTGCTCCATCCACCAATGTCACGTTGCACCACAGACTGGCCAGGAGTTGGCGGATGCTTTATTCCAGGTCTGAGAGGACATCCCTCAGGATAACATCCACCACCTCATTAGGAGCATGCCCAGGCATTGTAGGGAGATCATGCACGCACGTGGAGGCCAAACATACTACTGAGCATCATTTCCTTGTCGAGGCATTTCCACTGAAGTTGGATCAGCCTATAACTTCATTTTCCACTTTGATTTTGAGCATCATTCCAACTCCAGACCTCCGTGCTATATTAGTGGTGATTTACGTTGTTTTTTAGGTTTTATGGTTCTCAACACATTGCACTATGTAATGAATAAAGATTTACAACTGGAATATTTCATTCAGTGATATCTAGGATGTGGGATTTTAGGACTGTGTTAACTAAGTACCCTATATTTTCTTGCACTATAGCCGTTTACGTACTACAGGGTATTAAATCATTGTTTCTGTCCCCCCCCCCCATATAAAGTATGACCACCATCTATATGCACTTATATACAGCATTTTAGAATGCTGTGTGTATATAGTATGACCACTATCTATATGCCCTTATATATAGTATTCTAGAATGCTGTGTATATATAGTAGGCCCACTGCCTGTATACCCTTATATACAGCATTTTCTAAAGCACAACCACTATCTGTATGCCCTTAAGATAGTGGCATAGTAGACTTGCCTAGCCCCATCCAATGGGCTTCGCTAGTCTTAATCCGGTGCCTTCTCTTCTATCACCATCCTTCTTTCTTTGAGTCGATGACGTGTCCTATGTCATCCACACGGAGTCTTCCATCGCGCTCCTGTGCAAGCGCACTTCTTTCTGCCCTTTGCAGTACTTTGCTTTGTGCTCGGCAGAGAAGTGTTCCTGCACAGAAGCGTGATGAGTGAGGTTGTGTGGATGATGTAGAACACATCATCCACGGGAAGGACTGCGCCGGATGAAGACCAGCACCAAACATAACACTGAACCGCCCCTTAGGTGAGTATAAGAAGTTATTTACATTATGCACATTGGCTTAGGGACATACCGTATATACTTGAGTAGAAGCCGACCCCCCTAAATTTGCCACAAAAAACTGGGAAAACTTTTTAACTCGAGTATAAGCCTAGGGTGGAAAATGCAGCAGCTACCGGTAAATGTCAAAAATAAAAATAGATACCAATAAAAGTAAAATTAATTGAGACATCAGTAGTGTTGAGCGATACCTTCCGATATCGGAAAGTATCGGTATCGGAAAGTATCGGCCGATACCGTCAAAGTATCGGATCCAATCCGATACCGATACCCGATCCCAATGCAAGTCAATGGGACGAAAATATCGGAATTAAAATACACCCTTTCTTTCCTTGTAGGTTCATTCTACATGAAGGAAAACAACTAAGAATAATGTAGGATGTATTGGGGGAGGTGGCGGAGACATTAAAGGCACAGAGGTTTAGCCCAATCAAATAGAATAGCAGGATTTTGTTTTGTTTTTTATGACGTTCGGCGTTAGAAAGATTTTGACTATGTTAATTTTTTTTTATTTTGTCAGATATTGATGTTTCACTTCTTTGACATCAACTTCTTCACCTTATTCATCTTCTTCTTCATCTTCTACCTATTATTTTTTTTGTTACATTGTTCATATTCTTTTTATTTAACTATTATCTTCTTCATATTCAACTTCTTCATCATATTCTTATTTTGTGACAGGCATTCCCGTAGTTGTTATCTATAAAAGTTAGAAGATTACACCTTCCGTTCTGCCTGTCACAAAAAAGTTACATTTGTCCGCGTTCAGTTTGGCCTGCAGCATCAGGCTTTATCCAGGGGCACCACGAGGAGGAAGGGACTCACCCCCATACACTGCTTAGTCTTCTTCTGCTTATAATTTAGATAATATCTTTTGCTCTGATATTTAGTCTTATGCTTAATGTTCTTCTGCTCTTTGTTCTGCAGCCTCTTGTTCTTCTGCTTCTCGGTCTTCCAGGTCGTCGTCGTCTCCAGGGTCATCGTCTCCGGGGTCGTCGTCATCGGGGTGGTCTTCAGGGTCATCGTCTCCAGGGTCGTCGTCATCTCAGTGGTTGTCGTCTCTGGTGTCGTCGTCATCTTAGGGGTGGTCTTCCGGGTCATCGTCTTTAGTCTCTTGAACTTGGAAATGTAGCAGAAGGTACAAGAAGGCTGAGAAAATGCCGAGAAACAGCTGGAACTCGGATGGCTACCCGAAGGTCCAAGAGCCAATGGAACTACCGAGGACCAGCTGGCGTTACTGGAACCTGGTTACTAAGCAGGAGGTACCCGTGCCTGAAAGCACTACCAAGAACCACCTGACGTTGGTGGAACTCGGATACCCAGAGGGAGGCACCTAAGCCAAAGGCTCTGCCCGGAACCAGCTGACGGTACTGGAACCAGGATGGGGAGCAGAAAGTACAAGAGCAAAAGACACTGCCGAGAACCAGCTGATGGAACTGGAACCCGGATGGGTAGCCGAATGTCCAAGAGCCAATGGGACTGCCGAGGACCAGCTGACGTTACTGGAACCCGGTTACTAAGCAGGAGGTACCCGTGCCTGAAAGCACTACCAAGGACCACCTGACGTTGGTGGAACTCGGATACCCAGAGGGAGGCACCTAAGCCAAAGGCTCTGCCCGGAACCAGCTGACGGTACTGGAACCAGGATGGGGAGCAGAAGGTACAAGAGCAAAAGACACTGCCGAGAACCAGCTGACGGTACTGGAACCCGGATAGGTAGCCGAAGGTCCAAGAGCCAATGGAACTACCGAGGACCAGCTGACATTACTGGAACCCGGTTACTAAGCAGGAGGTACCCGTGCCTGAAAGCACTACCAAGGACCACCTGACGTTGGTGGAACTTGGATACCCAGAAGGAGGCACCTAAGCCAAAGGCTCTGCCCGGAACCAGCTGACGGTGCTGGAACCAGGATGGGGACCTATTCAAGCTTGTCTTCCTAGAGCCCCAACTAGCAGTGTTGGAGCAAAGGGTCAGCAGGGGGAGCAGAGTGTAGGCCGAAGCCTGCACTGGCGTCAGCTTTGGGTCTGTTGTGTCTGCGTGGCTGTTGCAGGACACGATGCCGGCTACACAGCAGGGGAACAGCTGGCGGTGCTGAACCCCACTGACACATTGCCTGGTGTTTTTCTCTGTGCAGCTAGCAGTACCGGGCGCCAACTGGCGGTGTTAGAGCCCAGGGTCAGCAGGAGGAGAGGGAGCAGAGTGTAGGCCGAAGCCTGCACTGGCTGTCATGGTTCTCAATGGCAAGAGAACGTAGTAAAGCATACAAAAAGGACTAGCTCTTGGAAGATGGGAACTCGAGCTGACTGTGAGCTAAACCTACCGCACAAATAACAGTGGCCGGGTAGCGTGCCTACGTTTTATCCCTAGACGCCCAGCGCCAGCCGGAGAACTGACTGACCCTAGCAGAGGAAAATACAGACCTGGCTTACCTCTAGAGAAATTTTCCCCAAAAGGCAGACAGTAGCCCCCACATATATTGTCGGTGATTTCAGAGGAAATTGACATACGAAGTATGAAGATAGGTTTAGCAAATTGAGGTCCGCTTACTAGATAGTAGGAAGACAGAAAAGGGAACTTCACAGTCAGCTGAAAACCCTTTCAAAACACCATCCTGAAATTACTTTAAGACTCTAATATCAACTCATGACACCAGAGTGGCAATTTCAGTTCACAAGAGCTTCCAGCCTCAGAAAATAACAATCACAGAGAACTGGAACAAAAATGCAAAACAAACTTAGGACTACAAGTCCAACTTAGCTGATAGTAGTCTAGGAGCAGGAACATGAAACAAAAAGGCTTCTGGTAACATTGTTGGCCGGCATAGAAATGACTGAGGAGCAAGGCTAAATAGACAACTCCCACATCCTGATGGAAACAGGTGAACAGAGGCGATGAAGCACACAAGTTCAGTACCACCAGTGACCACCGGGGGAGCCCAGAAACCAAATTCACAACAACTGGCGGCAGCTTTGTGTCTGTGTGGCTGTTGCAGGACACGTTGCCGGCTACACAGCAGGGGAACAGCTGGCGGTGCTGAACCCCACTGACAGAGTGGCGGGTGTTTTGCTCTGTGCAGCCAGCACTTCCGGACAGCAACTAGCGGTGTTGGAGCCCGGGCTCTGCAGGTGGAGTAGAGTGTAGGCCGAAGCCTAATTGAACCGATTTTAAAGTTAACCTTTAACCCCCCCTCAGGGGTTACAAACTACAAGAGCCACAGCTTGGGCAGCAGTAATGCTGCACAAGTCTAAGGTTGCTCTTTTAATTTTGCTCCTTGCACACGCAGAAAGAAACACGTATAACATTTAGGCCCTTAAGCAGTCAAACTGTTTTGGAGGCGTGAGTTCCCTTCGTAATGAGACGCAGCACAGCTGTCAAAAATCCCACCTTGGTGCTGGGAGCGGCCTCCTGAGCGTCGTTATTTGCTGCACAGGAGTCTGCGCTGTCGTGTTATCCCTTGGCCTTGCGCTGTTAGCGCTGCCCATCTTCTGACATCATTTAATGTCGGCCGGTGCGGTTCGTGATGATGCAATGACCATGAATCCCAGCCCCGCAGTGTCTTTACATTGTTAAAACACTGCAGGGCTGGGATTCATGGCCTGGCGCAGTACATATGTTCGCCGAGGCACTCGGGTCCTTACACCTGCTTCAGACTGTGCGGCGTCAGCTGATTCCTTATCGCATGCCACGGCCATGAAGCCGCACAGTCTGAAGAAGGCGGAAGGAGATGAGGGACAGGCGAACATATGCACTGCTCATGCCCATCTATCACACCCTCGCAGTCAAAATAAATAAGACACCGAGGGGCGTTGTGTGGGGCAGGGCGGCCGCAGAGGCGCAGCCAGCCAAACAATGATGCCAGAAGACGGGCAGCGCTACCAAGGGGGTTGCATCGTGTCATTACAAAGGAAAGTCACACCTCAGGGACGGTTTAATGGTCACAGAGGACACATTTTAGACGTGTTCAGTTCCACATGTGCAAGGAGAATAAGTTTCTGAGCCACCTTGCACACATGCAGCATTACTGCTGTACAAGGTGGCGGTGAAACATACAAACGCCTGGGGGAGGGGGGACAGGTTCCCTTCAATTTCAGTTCTTGTGTCTGCGTGGCTTTTGCAGGACACGATGCCGGCTACACAGCAGGGGAACAGCTGGCGGTGCTGAACCCCACTGACACATTGGCTGGTGTTTTTCTCTGTGCAGCTAGCAGTACCGGGCGCCAACTGGCGGTGTTAGAGCCCAGGGTCAGCAGGAGGAGAGGGAGCAGAGTGTAGGCCAAAGCCTGCACTGGCGGCAGCTTTGTGTCTGCGTGGCTGTTGCAGGACACGTTGCCGGCTACACAGCAGGGGAACAGCTGGCGGTGCTGAACCCCACTGACAGAGTGGCGGGTGTTTTGCTCTGTGCAGCCAGCACTTCCGGACAGCAACTAGCGGTGTTGGAGCCCGGGCTCTGCAGGTGGAGCAGAGTGTAGGCCGAAGCCTAATTGAACCGATTTTAAAGTTAACCTTTAACCCCCCCTCAGGGGTTACAAACTACAAGAGCCACAGCTTGGGCAGCAGTAATGCTGCACAAGTCTAAGGTTGCTCTTTTAATTTTGCTCCTTGCACACGCAGAAAGGAACATGTATAACATTTAGGCCCTTAAGCAGTCAAACTGTTTTGGAGGCGTGAGTTCCCTTCGTAATGAGACGCAGCACAGCTGTCAAAAATCCCACCTTGGTGCTGGGCGCGGCCTCCTGAGCGTCATTATTTGCTGCACAGGAGTCTGCGCTGTCGTTTTATCCCTTGGCCTTGCGCTGTTAGCGCTGCCCATCTTCTGACATCATTTAATGTCGGCCGGTGCGGTTCGCGATGATGCGATGACCATGAATCCCAGCCCCGCAGTGTCTTTACATTGTTAAAACACTGCGGGGCTGGGATTCATGGCCTGGCGCAGTACATATGTTCGCCGAGGCACTCGGGTCCTTACACCTGCTTCAGACTGTGCGGCGTCAGCTGATCCCTTATCGCATGCCACGGCCATGAAGCCGCACAGTCTGAAGAAGGCAGAAGGAGATGAGGGACAGGCGAACATATGCACTGCTCATGCCCATGTATCACACCATCGCAGTCAAAATAAATAAGACACCGAGGGGCGTTGTGTGGGGCAGGGCGCCTGCAGAGGCACAGCCAGCCAAACAATGATGCCAGAAGACGGCCAGCGCTACCAAGGGGGTTGCAGCGTGTCATTACAAAGGAAAGTCACACCTCAGGGACAGTTTAATGGTCACAGAGGACACATTTTAGACGTGTTCAGTTCCACATGTGCAAGGAGAATAAGTTTCTGAGCCACCTTGCACACATGCAGCATTACTGCTGTACAAGGTGGCGGTGAAACATACAAACGCCTGGGGGAGGGGGGACAGGTTCCCTTCAATTTCAGTTCTTGTGTCTGCGTGGCTTTTGCAGGACACGATGCCGGCTACACAGCAGGGGAACAGCTGGCGGTGCTGAACCCCACTGACACATTGGCTGGTGTTTTTCTCTGTGCAGCTAGCAGTACCGGGCGCCAACTGGCGGTGTTAGAGCCCAGGGTCAGCAGGAGGAGAGAGAGCAGAGTGCAGGCTGAAGCCTGCACTGGTGGCAGCTTTGTGTCTGCGTGGCTGTTGCAGGACACGTTGCCGGCTACACAGCAGGGGAACAGCTGGCGTTGCTGAACCCCACTGACACATTGGCTGGTGTTTTTCTCTGTGCAGCTAGCACTCCCGGGCGCCAACTGGCGGTGTTAGAGCCCAGGGTCAGCAGGAGGAGCAGAGTGTAGGCCGAAGCCTGCAGTGGAGCAAGTTGAAAGGGAACCTTTAACCCCCCCCAAGGCGTTTGTAGCTGAAAGAGCCATCTTGTACAGCACTAATGCTGGAAAAGGTAAACTTAGCTCTTTTAATTATGGTCCTTGCAAACGCTGTACTTGACACTTATGAAATGTGTTCCCATCCCACCGTTAAACCATCCGGTAGGTGGAACTTTCCTTCGTAATGTGACGCAGCTCAGCCGTCATTCTTAACCCCTTGGCGCTGTGCGCCGCCTCCTCAGCGTTGTTTGAATCTGTCCCGGAGCCTGCGCTGGTATGTTAGCCCTTGGCCATGCACACATTTTGCGCTGCCCGTCTTCTGACATCATTTGGTGTCAGGCTGGCTGCGCCTGTGCGGCCGCGCTGGCCAAGATCCCGCCTCACTCTGTCATCTAATGTAATCACTCTGCGGACCTGTGATCCATGGGCATGAGCAGTGCATATCCTCGCCTCTCACTCCCCTCCCTACGGCTTCTTCAGACTGTGCGGCGTCACGGCCGTGGCATGCTATTAGGGATCAGCTGACGTTGCACAGTCTGAAGAAGGCGTAGGGAGATGAGTGAGAGGCGGATGTTAAGATATGCACTGCGCATGTCCATGGATCACAGGCCCGCAGTGGGATTAAATCAGAAGACACTACGAGGCGGGATCTCGGCCAGCGCGGCCGCACAGGCGCAGCCAGCCTGACACCAAATAATGTCAGAAGACGGGCAGCGCTAAGTGTGCATGTCCAAGGGCTAACATAACAGCGCAGGCTCCGGGACAGATTCAAACAACGCTGAGGAGGCGGCGCACGGCGCCAAGGGGGTAAGAATGACGGCTGTGCTGCGTCACATTACGAAGGAAAGTTCCACCTACCGGACGGTTTAACGGTGGGAGGGGACACATTTCATAAGTGTTAGGTTCAGCATGTGCAAGGAGCACCACGAAAACAGGCACTTTTTCCTTTTGCATCATTACTGCTGCACATGGTGGCTCTTTCAGTAAGAAACGCCTGGGGGGGGACAGGTTCCCTTAAATTTAAGTTGTTGTGCCTGTGTGGCGGTCGCATGACACGTTGCCGTATACACAGCAGGGGAGCAGCAGGCATTACTGAACCCCACTAACACATTGGCGAGGTGTTTGGCTCTGTGCGGACAGCACCTCCGGACAACAACTAGCGGTGTTGGAGCCCAGGGACAGAAGGAGGAGGAGGTGGAGGAGAGAGGAGGGATTGCCACACACACAGCTGGGGAACAGCTGACGTTACTGAGCCCCAATAACAGAGGAGCGACTGTTGACTGTGCGGACAGCACTTCCAGGCAACAACTAGCGGTGTTGGAGCCCAGGGACAGAAGGAGGAGGAGGTGGAGGAGAGAGGAGGGATTGCCACACACACAGCTGGGGAACAGCTGACGTTACTGAACCCCAATAACAGAGGAGCGACTGTTGACTGTGCGGACAGCACTTCCAGGCAACAACTAGCGGTGTTGGAGCCCAGGGACAGAAGGAGGAGGAGGTGGAGGATAGAGGAGGGATTGCCACACACACAGCTGGGGAACAGCTGACGTTACTGAACCCCAATAACAGAGGAGCGACTGTTGACTGTGCGGACAGCACTACCAGGCAACAACTAGCGGTGTTGGAGCCCAGGGACAGCAGGAGGAGGAGGTGGAGGATAGAGGAGGGATTGCCACACACACAGCTGGGGAACAGCTGACGTTACTGAACCCCAATAACAGAGGAGCGACTGTTGACTGTGCAGACAGCACTACCAGGCAACAACTAGCGGTGTTGGAGCCCAGGGACAGCAGGAGGAGGAGGTGGAGGAGAGAGGAGGGATTGCCACACACACAGCTGGGGAACAGCTGACATTACTGAACCCCAATAACAGAGGAGCGACTGTTGACTGTGCGGACAGCACTTCCAGGCAACAACTAGCGGTGTTGGAGCCCAGGGACAGAAGGAGGAGGAGGTGGAGGAGAGAGGAGGGATTTCCACACACACAGCTGGGGAACAGCTGACGTTACTGAACCCCAATAACAGAGGAGCGACTGTTGACTGTGCGGACAGCACTTCCAGGCAACAACTAGCGGTGTTGGAGCCCAGGGACAGAAGGAGGAGGAGGTGGAGGAGAGAGGAGGGATTGCCACACACAAAGCTGGGGAACAGCTGACGTTACTGAACCCCAATAACAGAGGAGTGACTGTTGACTGTGCGGACAGCACTTCCGGACAACAACTAGCGGTGTTGGAGCCCAGGGACAGCAGGAGGAGCAGAGGAACACAGTGTAGGCCGAAGCCCGATTGGAGAAAGTCGAAAGGGAACCTTTAACCCCCCCCCCCAAGGCGTTTGTAGCTGAAAGAGCCAGCTTGTGCAGCACAAAAGATGCAAAAGAAAAAGGTGGCTCTTTTCATTATGCTCCTTGCAAACACAGAACTAAACACATTATAAAATGTGTCCCCTGATACCGTGAGACCGTCCCGGAGGTGGGACTTTCCTTCGTAATATGACGCAGCACAGCCGTCATTCCTACCCCCGTGGCGCCGTGCCCCGACTCCTCAGCATTGTTTTATTCCGTCCCGGAGCCTGCGCTGTTATGTTATCCCTTGGCCAGGCACACTTAGCGCTGCCCATATTCTGACATCATTTGGTGTCAGGCTGGCTGCGCCTGTGCAGCCGCGCTGGCCGAGAGCCCGCCTCGCAGTGTCGTCTAATGTAATCCCACCGCGGGCTTGGGATCCGTGGCCATGCGCAGTGCATATCCTCGCCTCTCACTCCCCTCCCTTCGGCTTCTTCAGACTGTGCGGCGTCACGGCCGTGGCATGCTATTAGGGATCAGCTGACGGAGTACAGTCTGAAGAAGGCAGAGGGAGATGAGTGAGAGGCGGAGATTCAGATATGCACTGCGCATGTCCATGGATCTCAGGACCCCAGTGGGATTAAATCAGAAGACACTGCGAGGCGGGATCTCGGCCAGCGCGGCCGCACAGGCGCAGTCAGCCTGACACCAAATGATGTCAGAAGAAATGCCAAATGATGGCAGCGCTAAGTGTGCCTGGCCAAGGGATAACATAACAGCGCAGGCTTCGAGACAGAATCAAACAACGCTGAGGAGCCGGCGCACCGCGCCGGGGGGGTAAGAATGACGGCTGTGCTGCGTCACATTACGAAGGAAAGTCCCACCTCCGGGACGGTTTAACGGTATCAGTGGACACATTTTATAAGTGTTAAGTTCTGCGTCTGCAAGGAGCTAAACAAAAATAGCTACCTTTTCCTTGTGCAGCATTACTGCTGCACAAGGTGGCTCTTTCAGTAACAAACGCCTTGGGGGGGGGACAGGTTCCCTTACATTTAAGTTGTTGTGTCAGCGTGGCGGGCGCAGGACACATTGCCGGCTACACAGCTGGGGATCAGCTGACGTTACTGAAACCCAATAACACTGGGTCGTATGTTTTGACTGTGCAGACGGCACTTCTGAGCCTCAACTGGTGGTGTTGGAGCCCAGGAATTTAAGTTCAGGTGGTAGAAAGATGAACACAACAGGAGACCTGGATACTGTAGACAGTCACCTAATTATTTAATCCGGAAGAGGAGTGGCAAATTCCTGCGAGATCCAGGCCTTGTTCATTTTCAGGAAAGTAAGCCGGTCAACGTTATCGGAGGATAGTCGCATGCGACGGTCAGTTAGTACACCACCTGCAGCACTAAAGACGCGTTCCGATAATACACTAGCCGCAGGGCAAGCCAGCACCTCCAATGCATACTGGCTTAGCTCTGGCCATGTATCCAGCTTTGAGACCCAAAACTTGAAAGGGGAAGAGCCGTCTAGGAGTACAGCAAGAGGGCAAGACATGTAGTCTGTCACCATCTGACGGAACCGTTGCCTCCTGCTGACTGGGGCCGTCTGTGATGGTGTAGACTTTTGTGGCGGGCACACAAAAGTGTGCCACAGTTGGGCCATACTGGTCTTGCCTTGGGCAGAGGCACTGCTTCTGCTCCCTCTTTGTGCAGAGCCTCCTCCACTGCCTGGACGCACTGAGCTGCTTTGTAATGCACTAGCAGCACTTCTCTCAGTTGGACTGGAGAAGATGATGGAATTCACCAGTGTGTCTTGGTACTCCCGCATTTTTCGCTCCCGGTTCAACGGTGTGATGAGGTTTTCTACGTTGTCCCGGTAGCGAGGATCGAGGAGGGTAAACACCCAATAATCAGACATGTTGAGAATGTGGGCGATGCGGCGGTCATTTCTCAGGCACTGCAGCATGTAATCCACCATGTGCTGCAGACTGCCAACTGCCCAAGAAACGCTGTCCCCTGCTGGAGGCGTGATCTCTGCCCGCTCGTCATCACCCCACCCTCGCTGTACACACTGAGTACTGGACAATTGTGTAACTCCCTCCTCTGGACGGATGTCTTCCTCCTCCATTGACTCCTCCTCATCCTCCTCACAAAGTGTCCCCTGCCTACACGTTTGTGAGGAACCACGTGGCGCTGACTGTCCAGAAGATGATGGAAATGGTGAATCCTCATCCTCCACCTCTTCCACAACATCATCCCTTAGCGCTTACAGTGATTTTTCAAGCAGGCAGATAAGGGGGACAGTCATGCTGACTAGTGCATCATCTGCACTCGCCATCCGCGTGGAATAATCGAATGGACGCAAAACCTGGCAGACGTCCTTCATAGTGGCCCACTCTGTGGTTGTGAAGTCTGAACGGCGCGGAGTGCGACTTCTTTGCGCCTGATGCAGCTGGTACTCCATTACAGCTTGCTGCTGCTCACACAACTGCTCCAACATATGTAACGTGGAATTCCACCTGGTAGGTAGGTCACATATGATGCGATGTTCCAGCAGGCGGTGTCGGCGCTGCAGAGCCGCAATGCGCGATTTTGCCGTGCTGGAATGCCGCAAGTGAGCACACTCTAGACGGACCTTGTGCAGCAGTGCATCAAGATCCGGATAGTCCCTCAAAAAACTCTGCACAACCAAATTGAGCACATGTGCCAGACATGGGATGTGAGTGAGGTTGCCAAGGCCCAGAGCTGCCACCAGATTTCGGCCATTATCACACACTACCATGCCTGGCTGGAGATTCGCTGCCACAAACCACACATCGCTCTCCTGTTTGATGGCATTCCAGAGCTCCTGCGTTGTGTGGCTTCGATTCCCCAAAGAAATTAATTTCAAGACGGCCTGTTGACGTTTGGCCACGGCTGTGCTCATGTCGGTCATAACAGGTAAACATTCATCACGGGTCCATGTGGAGGTGGACTGTGACGGCTCCTGCAGCGATGATTCTGAGGAACTGGTGTAAGAGGAGGAGTCAATGCATACAGAATGGATTCCTGCAATCCTTGGAGTGGGCAGGACACGTCCTGCGCCACTCGCACGATCTGTACCTGGCTCAACAACATTAACCCAATGGGCAGTGAGGGAAAGGTATCGCCCCTGTCCATGTTGACTGGTCCACGCATCGGTGGTGAGGTGGACCTTGCTACTGATGGCGTTCAGTAGCACGTGTTTTATGTGTCCCTCCACATGCTTGTGCAGGGCAGGGACAGCTTGCCTGCTGAAGTAAAAGCGGCTGGGCACATTGTACTGTGGGACTGCCAATGACATCAAGTCACGGAAGCTGTCAGTCTCCACCAGCCTGAATGACAGCATTTCCAGTGACAGAAGTTTGGCAATGCCTGCAGTTAGAGCTTGTGCTCGTGGGTGGTTTGACGAGAAAGGCCGCCTTTTCTCCCATGCCTGTACTACCGATGGCTGTAGACTGGCCTGGGAGTGTGAGGATGCCTGGGAAGGTGGTGCTGCGGGTGGAATTAGAGTGGGTCTCTGGACAACAGGGCCAGAGGTTCTTCCACGGCGATCCTGGGAGGAAGCCGAACCAGCTGCGTGTGAGCTGGAGGAAGAGGCAACACGAGCTGAAGAGGTGGTAGCTGCCGCTGTTGGTTGGCCTAGCTCTTCAGTGTGTTTTTCTAACTCCGCCACATGCCTGGTCCGCACATGCTTCTACATGTTGGAGGTATTGAGGTTGCTGACATTTTGACCTCTTTTGACTTTGTGATGACACACCTTGCATTTGACATAGCAAATGTCATCTGCAACTGTGTCAAAAAAGGACCAGACACTGCAAGTCTTGGGAGCGCCCTTTTTGGCTTTTGAAAGAGACATGCTCCTAACGGGTGCCAAAGTGGAGGCTGCAGGATCCGCAGTCTTCCCCCTCCCTCTCCCTCTTTGGCCCGTTCGGGGAATCTCTTCCTCAGAGCTGCTCCCACCACCTTCCTGTCCCTCACGCCAAGATGGGTCAAGGACCTCATCATCTACACTACCCCCTGCCACCAACTGCTCCTCCTGGGTAGTCTCAGCAGCAGAGCACGCACCAGAAAGTGGCACCTGAGTGTCATCAGCGGATGCGTCCTGCGATGTGGTGACCGGAGGCACTGGCCCACCCGCCTCTTCAGAGGAAGAGAGAAAAAGCGGTGGGGCATCACTGCACCCTGCCTCTTCTTCCATTTCTCCAATGCTGCTTGGCTGGCCCCCTGTTTCCAAGCCAAGAGATTCAGAGAACAGAAGTAGAGACGGCTCCTGTCCTGGGCTCTCTGTCTGCCTGGGCAATTTGGCAGGTGGTGAAGAGACAGATGGCTGCTCTCCAGTGCTCTGTGTCTGAGAGGATGTGGCACTAATTGAAGTCGATGCGTTAGCTGCCATCCATCCGACAACGGCTTCAATTTGTTCTTCACGCAGGAGCGGTGTACGGCGCTCTGCGACAAAGCTGCGCATGAAGGACTGTTCCCTGGTGAAACTGGGTGCTGAGGAGTCACCGGTGCCCGCAGCAGGCACAGAATCCCCACGTCCTCTCCCTGCTCCGCGCCCACGCCCATGTGCCTTACTCCCTGCCTTCTTCATCTTGGTTGACTGATAAAGATAAGCAGAAAAGTACTAACGGGTAACGGCTTTGTGTGCTTATTCCTGAACAGCTCCTAACAGGTATAAGAAACACTAATTTTCTAAAGTGTGGACTAGACTTTAATATGAGCTAATGTGACCTACACAAATGTAAAGTGGTGTGTTTGGTGAACTTTATTATTTATTTATTTTTGGGGGGCTGAACTGACAACAGAGAGAGCTGCAGTCACACGTAGACCGTGCAGACAGCTGTAAACGGCGCTGCAAGGCCCAAAAACCCTCCTCTATGTTATCCTATGTAGTGTTTTTCCACAAGTTAGCTGGATACGGGTGGAAAGACACTAAGAGGAATTTTTGGAAAAAATGTGCAGCAGCCTGCACTACTTAAAACAAAAGGAAAATTGATTTGACGGTATGACGCAGTGAAGAACCCTGAGCTGGATACAACCAGGCTATGGCTGCTCACAGACTACAGGGCGAGCTGCAGTCACACGGAAACCGTGCAGACAGCCGTAAACGGCGCTGCAAGGCCCAAAAACCCTCCTCTACGTTATCCTATGTAGTGTTTTTCCACATGTTAGCTGGATACGGGTGGAAAGACACTAATAGGAATTTTTTGAAAAAATGTGCAGCAGCCTGCACTACTTAAAGGGAACCTGTCACCACATTTTTGGAAGATGGGATAAAAATAGCGTTAAATAGGGGCAGAGGTGGGCGTTACATTAGTGTGTTTGTTATGCGTTTATTACCCACCTAAGTTGCCGAAATACCTTTGCAAAGTCTCCGTTTTCGCCTGTCAATCAGGCTGGTCTGGTCAAAAGGGCGTGTTGTCTTCCCCCAGATTTTGCGTAGTTTTCCGTTGGTGGCGTAGTGGTGTGCGCATGCCCAAGGTCCCGAATCCTCTGCCAGGGGATTTAAAAGAGCGCGCTGTTCATTATTTCATTGGTGATCGGTGGGCGCGGCCATCTTCCTTTGGCCGTGCGTGCGCAGAAGCGGCGCTCTGCTGGCCGCGGCTTCAGGAAAATGGCCGCCGCGATATCCATCTGCGCACGCAGGAAGATGGCCGCGCCCACCGATCACCAATGAAATAACGAACAGCGCGCTCTTTTAAATCCCCTGGCAGAGGATTCGGGACCTTGGGCATGCGCACACCACTACGCCACCAACGGAAAACTACGCAAAATCTGGGGGAAGACAACACGCCCTTTTGACCAGACCAGCCTGATTGACAGGCGAAAACGGAGACTTTGCAAAGGTATTTCGGCAACTTAGGTGGGTAATAAACGCATAACAAACACACTAATGTAACGCCCACCTCTGCCCCTATTTAACGCTATTTTTATCCCATCTTCCAAAAACGTGGTGACAGGTTCCCTTTAAAACAAAAGGAAAATTGATTTGACGGTATGACGCAGTGAAGAACCCTGAGCTGGATACAACCAGGCTATGGCTGCTCACAGACTACAGGGCGAGCTGCAGTCACACGGAGACCGTGCAGACAGCCATAAACGGCGCTGCAAGGCCCAAAAAACCTCCTCTACTTTATCCTATGTAGTGTTTTTCCACAAGTTAGCTGGATACGGGTGGAAAGTCACTAATAGGAATTATTACAAAAAATGAGCAGCAGACTACACTACTTGAAAAAAAAAAAAATAGAACAGTATGAGGCAATGAACCACTTTCCCTGAACTGAATACAACCAGCTATGGCCTATGGCTGCACACAGACTAGACAGTGGGCTGCACTCACACACACACACACACAGACCTTACAGATCGCTGTGAAAACAGCGCTGCAAGGCAAAAGCAAGGTGATTAGTAGGTGAACACAGCGGTTGCTAAATTAGCCTTGGAAAAGAACAATGAAGCAAATCACTATCTCTAAACTGGCCCTCAGTCAGCAAACAGCATCCTGTCACTAACTGAATTCACAGCAGAGTGTGTTGTGAAATTGGATTCTGGGCTCCCCCGGTGGCCACTTGTGGAATTGAACTTGTGTGCATCATCCCCTCTGTTCACCTGCTCCTATCAGGATGTGGGAGTCGCTATATAACCTTGCTCCTCTGTCAGTTTCTTGCCGGTCAACAATGTAATCAGAAGCCTTCTGTGCTTGTTCCTGCTACTAGACAACTCCCAGCTAAGTTGGACTTTTGTCCTTGTGTGTTTTTGCATTTTGTTCCTGTTCACAGCTGCTGTTTCGTTACTGTGTCTGGAAAGCTCTTGTGATCGGAAATTGCCACTCTGGTGTTATGAGTTAATGCTAGAGTCTTAAAGGAATTTCTGGATGGTGTTTTGATAGGGTTTTCTGCTGACCATGAAAGTGTCCTTTCTGTCTTCCTGCTATCTAGTAAGCGGACCTCGATTTTGCTAAACCTATTTTCATACTACGTTTGTCATTTCATCTAAAATCACCGCCAATATATGTGGGGGCCTCTGTCCGCCTTTTGGGAAAATTTCTCTAGAGGTGAGCCAGGACTGTCTTTTCCTCTGCTAGGATTAGGTAGTTCTCCGGCTGGCGCTGGGCATCTAGGGTTAAAAAACGTAGGCATGCTACCCGGCCACTTCTAGTTGTGCGGCAGGTTTAGTTCATGGTCAGTATAGTTTCCATCTTCCAAGAGCTAGTTCTCATATATGCTGGGCTATGTTCTCTCGCCATTGAGAATCATGACAGTTTGACCGGCCCAAAAAAGGGTTAAATTCTGGCTGAGAAAGGAGAGAAAAAAGAAGTCTGCTACAATTTTTTTTTTTTTTTTTTCCTCTAGTTCTGAGTGTGCTCTTAATTGAATCACTTGCTAGTCTGCCTATACTGCAGCCTTCCTCTCTTTCTCTCCTTCTAATCCTTGAATGGCTCTGTGTTCACCTGTTTCAAATGGATCTTCAGAGTGTAGCTACAGGTTTGAATAATCTCGCCACAAAGGTACAGAATTTGCAAGATTTTGTTGTTCATGCACCTATGTCTGAGCCTAGAATTCCTTTGCCTGAATTCTTCTCGGGGAATAGATCTCACTTTCAAAATTTTAAAAATAATTGCAAATTGTTTTTGTCCCTGAAGTCTCGCTCTGCCGGAGACCCTGCACAGCAGGTCAGGATTGTAATTTCCTTGCTCCGGGGCGACCCTCAAGACTGGGCTTTTGCATTGGCACCAGGGGATCCTGCGTTGCTCAATGTGGATGCGTTTTTTCTGGCCTTGGGGTTGCTTTATGAGGAACCTCATTTAGAGCTTCAGGCGGAAAAGGCCTTGATGTCCTTGTCTCAGGGGCAAGATGAAGCTGAAATATACTGCCAAAAATTCCGCAAATGGTCTGTGCTTACTCAGTGGAATGAGTGCGCCCTGGCGGCGATTTTCAGAGAAGGTCTCTCTGATGCCATTAAGGATGTTATGGTGGGGTTCCCTGTGCCTGCGAGTCTGAATGAGTCCATGACGATGGCTATTCAGATCGATAGGCGTCTGCGGGAGCGCAAACCTGTGCACCATTTGGCGGTGTCTACTGAGAAAATGCCAGAAAATATGCAATGTGATAGAATTCTGTCCAGAAGCGAGCGGCAGAATTTTAGACGAAAAAATGGGTTGTGCTTCTATTGTGGTGATTCAACTCATGTTATATCAGCATGCTTTAAGCGTACTAAGAAGCCTGACAAGTCTGTTTCAATTAGCACTTTACAGTCTAGTTTATTCTATCTGTGACCCTGATTTGTTCTTTGTCATCTATTACCGCGGACGCCTATGTCGACTCTGGCGCTGCTTTGAGTCTTATGGATTGGTCCTTTGCCAAACGCTGTGGGTATGATTTGGAGCCATTGGAGGCTCCGATACCTCTGAAAGGGATTGACTCCACCCCATTGGCTAGTAATAAACCACAATACTGGACACAAGTGACTATGCGTGTTAATCCGGATCACCAGGAGGTTATTCGCTTTCTGGTGCTGTATAATCTACATGATGTTTTGGTGCTGGGATTGCCATGGCTGCAATCTCATAACCCAGTCCTCGACTGGAGAGCTATGTCTGTGTTAAGCTGGGGATGTAAAGGAACTCATGGGGACGTACCTTTGGTTTCCATTTCATCATCTATTCCCTCTGAGATTCCTGAATTCTTGTCTGACTTTCGTGACGTTTTTGAAGAACCCAAGGTTGGTTCACTACCTCCGCACCGGGAGTGCGATTGTGCCATAGACTTGATTCCGGGTAGTAAATACCCTAAGGGTCGTTTATTTAATCTGTCTGTGCCTGAACACGCTGCTATGCGAGAATATATAAAGGAGTCCTTGGAAAAGGGACATATTCGTCCTTCGTCATCTCCCTTAGGAGCCGGTTTTTTCTTTGTGTCTAAGAAAGACGGCTCTTTGAGGCCGTGTATTGATTATCGACTTTTGAATAAAATCACGGTTAAATATCAATATCCGTTACCACTGCTTACTGATTTGTTTGCTCGTATAAAGGGGGCCAAGTGGTTCTCTAAGATTGATCTCCGTGGGGCGTATAATTTGGTGCGAATCAAGCAGGGGGATGAGTGGAAAACCGCATTTAATACGCCCGAGGGCCATTTTGAGTATTTGGTGATGCCTTTTGGTCTTTCAAATGCCCCTTCAGTCTTCCAGTCCTTTATGCATGACATTTTCCGCGATTATTTGGATAAATTTATGATTGTGTATCTGGATGATATTCTGATTTTTTCGGATGACTGGGACTCTCATGTCCAGCAGGTCAGGAGGGTTTTTCAGGTTTTGCGGTCTAATTCCTTGTGTGTGAAGGGTTCTAAGTGTGTTTTTGGGGTTCAAAAGATTTCTTTCTTGGGATACATTTTTTCCCCCTCTTCCATCGAGATGGATCCTGTCAAGGTTCAGGCTATTGGTGATTGGACGCAACCCTCTTCTCTTAAGAGTCTTCAGAAATTTTTGGGCTTTGCTAACTTTTATCGTCGATTTATTGCTGGCTTTTCTGATGTTGTAAAACCATTGACTGATTTGACTAAGAAGGGTGCTGATGTTGCTGATTGGTCCCCTGATGCTGTGGAGGCCTTTCGGGAGCTCAAGCGCCGCTTTTCTTCCGCCCCAGTGTTGCGTCAGCCTGATGTTGCTCTTCCTTTTCAGGTTGAGGTCGACGCTTCTGAAATCGGAGCTGGGGCGGTGTTGTCGCAGAGAAGTTCCGACTGCTCCGTGATGAGACCTTGTGCTTTTTTTTCCCGTAAATTTTCGCCCGCCGAGCGGAATTTTGATATTGGGAATCGGGAGCTTTTGGCCATGAAGTGGGCTTTTGAGGAGTGGCGTCACTGGCTTGAGGGGGCCAGACATCAGGTGGTGGTATTGACTGACCACAAAAATTTAATTTACCTTGAGTCTGCCAGGCGCCTGAATCCTAGACAGGCGCGCTGGTCGTTGTTTTTCTCTCGGTTTAATTTTGTGGTGTCGTACCTACCGGGTTCTAAGAATGTTAAGGCGGATGCCCTTTCTAGGAGTTTTGAGCCTGACTCCCCTGGTAATTCTGAGCCCACAGGTATCCTTAAAGATGGAGTGATATTGTCTGCCGTTTCTCCAGACCTGCGGCGGGCCTTGCAGGAGTTTCAGGCGGATAGACCTGATCGTTGCCCACCTGGTAGACTGTTTGTTCCTGATGATTGGACCAGTAGAGTCATCTCTGAGGTTCATTCTTCTGCGTTGGCAGGTCATCCTGGAATCTTTGGTACCAGGGATTTGGTGGCAAGGTCCTTCTGGTGGCCTTCCCTGTCACGAGATGTGCGAGGCTTTGTGCAGTCTTGTGACGTTTGTGCTCGGGCCAAGCCTTGTTGTTCTCGGGCTAGTGGATTGTTGTTGCCCTTGCCTATCCCGAAGAGGCCTTGGACGCACATCTCGATGGATTTTATTTCGGATCTGCCTGTTTCTCAGAAGATGTCTGTCATCTGGGTGGTGTGTGACCGTTTCTCTAAGATGGTCCATCTGGTTCCCTTGCCTAAGTTGCCTTCTTCTTCCGAGTTGGTTCCTCTGTTTTTTCAAAATGTTGTTCGTTTGCATGGTATTCCTGAGAATATCGTTTCTGACAGAGGGACCCAATTCGTGTCTAGATTTTGGCGGGCATTCTGTGCTAGGATGGGCATAGATTTGTCTTTTTCGTCTGCTTTCCATCCTCAGACTAATGGCCAGACTGAGCGGACTAATCAGACCTTGGAGACATATTTGAGGTGTTTTGTGTCTGCGGATCAGGATGATTGGGTTGCTTTTTTGCCTTTGGCGGAGTTCGCCCTCAATAATCGGGCCAGCTCTGCCACCTTGGTGTCCCCGTTTTTCTGTAATTCGGGGTTTCATCCTCGATTTTCCTCCGGTCAAGTGGAATCTTCGGATTGTCCTGGAGTGGATGCTGTGGTGGAGAGGTTGCATCAGATTTGGGGGCAGGTGGTGGACAATTTGAAGTTGTCCCAGGAGAAGACTCAGCTTTTTGCCAACCGCCGTCGTCGTGTTGGTCCTCGGCTTTGTGTTGGGGACTTGGTGTGGTTGTCTTCTCGTTTTGTCCCTATGAGGGTTTCTTCTCCTAAGTTTAAGCCTCGGTTCATCGGCCCGTACAAGATATTGGAGATTCTTAACCCTGTGTCCTTCCGTTTGGACCTCCCTGCATCCTTTTCGATTCATAATGTTTTTCATCGGTCATTGTTGCGCAGGTATGAGGTACCGGTTGTGCCTTCCGTTGAGCCTCCTGCTCCGGTGTTGGTTGAGGGTGAGTTGGAGTACGTTGTGGAAAAGATCTTAGACTCTCGTGTTTCCAGACGGAGACTCCAGTATCTGGTCAAATGGAAGGGATACGGTCAGGAGGATAATTCTTGGGTCACTGCCTCTGATGTTCATGCCTCCGATCTTGTCCGTGCCTTTCATAGGGCTCATCCTGATCGCCCTGGTGGTTCTGGTGAGGGTTCGGTGCCCCCTCCTTGAGGGGGGGGTACTGTTGTGAAATTGGATTCTGGGCTCCCCCGGTGGCCACTTGTGGAATTGAACTTGTGTGCATCATCCCCTCTGTTCACCTGCTCCTATCAGGATGTGGGAGTCGCTATATAACCTTGCTCCTCTGTCAGTTTCTTGCCGGTCAACAATGTAATCAGAAGCCTTCTGTGCTTGTTCCTGCTACTAGACAACTCCCAGCTAAGTTGGACTTTTGTCCTTGTGTGTTTTTGCATTTTGTTCCTGTTCACAGCTGCTGTTTCGTTACTGTGTCTGGAAAGCTCTTGTGATCGGAAATTGCCACTCTGGTGTTATGAGTTAATGCTAGAGTCTTAAAGGAATTTCTGGATGGTGTTTTGATAGGGTTTTCTGCTGACCATGAAAGTGTCCTTTCTGTCTTCCTGCTATCTAGTAAGCGGACCTCGATTTTGCTAAACCTATTTTCATACTACGTTTGTCATTTCATCTAAAATCACCGCCAATATATGTGGGGGCCTCTGTCTGCCTTTTGGGAAAATTTCTCTAGAGGTGAGCCAGGACTGTCTTTTCCTCTGCTAGGATTAGGTAGTTCTCCGGCTGGCGCTGGGCATCTAGGGTTAAAAAACGTAGGCATGCTACCCGGCCACTTCTAGTTGTGCGGCAGGTTTAGTTCATGGTCAGTATAGTTTCCATCTTCCAAGAGCTAGTTCTCATATATGCTGGGCTATGTTCTCTCGCCATTGAGAATCATGACAAGAGTGAGCGCAAAATGGCGCCAGCGACTTTTAAACTGCAGCATGACATCATTTCAGCAGCCAATCACAGCCTTGCCAGTAGTTTCATGCCCTCCATGCTGAACAGGATGTGCCCACACTTGGAATCATTCTCATTGGCTGAATTCGTGCAAATTTGTGCAGTTTGAATCCTGGGAACTTCCGATTCCGGTATCCGATACGCGGCAAGTATCGGATCTCGGTATCGGAATTCCGATACCGCTAAGTATCGGCCGATACCCGATACTTGCGGTATCGGAATGCTCAACACTAGACATCAGTAGGTTAAGTGTTTTTGAATATCCATATTGAATCAGGAGCCCCATATAATGCTCCATACAGTTCATGATGGCCCCATAAGATGCTCCATACCATACAAAGTACGCCCCATAAGATGCTCCATATTAAAATATGCCCCATATAATGCTGCACAAATGTTAATGGCCCCATAAGATGCTCCATAGAAACTTTTGCCCCATACAATGCTGCATAAAGGTTGATGGCCCCATAAGATGCTCCATAGATTATGCCCTATAAAATGCTCCATAGATTATGCCCCATGAGATGCTCCACAGAGTATGCCCCATGAGATGCTCCACACATTATGCCCCATACAATGCTCCACACATTATGCCCCATATGCTGTTGCTGCGATTAAAATAAAAAAATCACATACTCACCTCTCTTCGCTCAGGCCCCCCGGCACTTGCGATAGTCATCTTCCACCGCTGCGCGCTGCTCTGTCTTCCATCCTCTGCACTGACTGTTCAGGCAGAGGGCGGCGCGCACACTAACTTCGTCATTGCGCCCTCTGTCCTGAACAGTCACAGCCAGAGGACGGAAGACAGAGCGGCCCACAGCGGTGGAATGGGGAGAGGTGAATATCGCACAATGCTCACCTCCCCCGTCATACTCACCTGCTCCCGGCACGATCCCTGGCAGCTTCTAACTGTCAGATGGTCTCCGGGAGCCGGCAGCATCTTCCTATGTTCAGCGGTCATGTACCGCTCATTAAAGTAATGAATATGCGTCCATATTCATTACTTTAATGAGCGGTACCACGTGACCGCTGAACACAGGAAGAGCTGCCCGGAGACCATCGGACATGCAGGGACCGTGCCAGGAGCAGGTGAGTATGTGACAGCCGCCCTCCCCCCCCGCCGACAATGACTCGAGTATAAGCCGAGAGGGCCACTTCCAGCCCAAAACAGTGGGCTGAAAATTTTGGCTTATACTCGAGTATATACGGTATGTACAGCACTCTAGAAGGGTGTGTATAAGGGCATATAGGTGCTGGTGGTACTACATATGGGGAAAACCTGGTGACAGGTTCCCTTTAAGAAACCTATGGAACTAGGTTAAAATTAGCATTTTTTTGGATGGCGAAAAACTTGTAATTTAAATATTGATGATGGCTGAACTGCAGGTGGTCTGTGTCGCTTCATAAGTTTACGGCCGGGGTCACACTTGCGTAGAATACGGATGAGCTCTATGTGAGAAAAGATCGCATGGCACTCGGACCAGTGTTAATCTATGGAGCAGATCACATCTGTGATTATTTTTTCATGCCGAATCAGCATACGAGAACAATCGCAGCATATATACCTGACAGGGGCCCATACATTCTGATACCATCACTAATATATACCTGACAGGAGCCCATACATTCTGATATCATCACTAACATACACCGGACAGGGGCCCGTACATTCTGATATCATCACTAATATATACCTGACAGGAGCCCATACATTCTGATATCATCACTAATATATACCTGACAGGAGCCCATACATTCTGATACCATCACTGATATATACCTGACAGGGGCCCATACATTCTGATATCATCACTAATATATACCTGACAGGGGCCCATATATTCTGATAACATCACTAATATATACCGGACAGGGGCCCATACATTCTCATATCATCAGTAATATATACCTGACAGGGGCCCATACATTCTGATATCATCACTACTGTAATATATACCTCACAGAGGCCCATACATTCTGATATCATCACTGATATATACCTGACAGGGGCCCATACATTCTGATATCATCACTACTGTAATATATACCTCACAGAGGCCCATACATTCTGATATCATCACTAATATACACCTGACAGGAGCCCGTACAGTCTATACCTACAGTAATATATACCTGACAGGAGCCTGTACCGTCTGTATCTACAATAATATATACCTGACAGGAGCCCATACAGTCTGTATCTACAATTATATATACCTGGAAGAAGCCCATACAGTCTGTATCTACAATAATATATACCTGACAGGAGCCCGTACAGTCTGTATCTACAATAATATATACCTGATAGGAGCCCGTACAGTCTATATCTACAATTCTACATACCTGACAAGAGCCCGTACAGTCTAGTGTCTTCACCAGTGAGCCGGCTAGACTGTATGGGCTGCAGTCAGGACCTGGCAGGAGCCCATATATTCTGCTGGCTTTAATAATTTATACCTTGAAGGAGCACATACATTCTAGTGTCATGTATGGGCTGCAGTCAGGGCCAGGCAGCAGCCCATAAAGTCTGCTATCTTCAAGAATATATACCTGGAAGGAGCCAATACAGTCTAGCATCTTCAGTAATGAGCAGGCTACACTGTATGGGCTGCAGTCAGGACCTGGAAGGAGCCCATACAGTCTAGCATCTTCAGTACTGAGCCGGCTACACTGTATGGGCTGCACTGGAAGGAGCCCGTACAGTCTAGCATCTTCAGTAGTGAGCAGGCTACACTGTATGGGCTGCAGTCAGGACCTGGAAGGAGCCCATACAGTCTAGCATCTTCAGTAGTGAGCAGGCTAGACTGTATGGGCTGCAGTCAGGTGACCTGGAAAGAGCCCATACACTCTAGCATCTTCAGTAGTGAGCCGGCTAGAGTGTATGAGCTGCAGTCAGGACCTGGAAGGAGCCCATTGTTATGACCCCAATGGCGAGGGTCTCAGAGGAACGTGGAAGTCTGCAGAATACAAAAATCCAGCTCATAGGGCAGTGGTAACTGGGTTGACCATATATCTACTCCTAACGCCAACACTAGAAGTAGCCGGGGATCATTCCTACGTTGATTCTAGATGACACGCGCCAGCCGGAGAATCTAGCTACCCCTAGTAGAGGAAAACAAAGACCTTTCTTGCCTCCAGAGAACGGGACCCCAAAGCTGGATAGAAGCCCCCCACAAATAATAACGGTGAGGTAAGAGGAAATGACAAACACAGAAATGAACCAGGTTTAGCACAGAGAGGCCCGCTTACTGATAGCAGAATAAAGAAAGGTAACTTATATGGTCAACAAAAACCCTATCAAAATCCACACTGGAAATTCAAGAACCCCCGAACCGTCTAACGGTCCGGGGGGAGAACACCAGCCCCCTAGAGCTTCCAGCAAAGGTCAGGATATAGATTTGGAACAAGCTGGACAAAAATACAAAACCAAAACAAATAGCAAAAAGCAAAAAGCAGACTTAGCTGATATAACTGGAACCAGGATCAGTAGACAAGAGCACAGCAGACTAGCTCTGATAACTACGTTGCCAGGCATTGAACTGAAGGTCCAGGGAGCTTATATAGCAACACCCCTAACTAACGACCCAGGTGCGGATAAAAGGAATGACAGAAAAACCAGAGTCAAAAAACTAGTAACCACTAGAGGGAGCAAAAAGCAAATTCACAACAGTACCCCCCCCTTAGTGAGGGGTCACCGAACCCTCACCACGACCACCAGGGCGATCAGGATGAGCAGCATGAAAGGCACGAACTAAATCGGCCGCATGAACATCAGAGGCGACCACCCAGGAATTATCCTCCTGACCATAGCCCTTCCACTTGACCAGGTACTGAAGCCTCCGCCTGGAGAGGCGAGAATCCAAGATCTTCTCCACCACGTACTCCAACTCTCCCTCAACCAACACCGGAGCAGGAGGCTCAGCAGAAGGAACTACAGGCACAATGTACCGCCGCAACAAGGACCTATGAAATACATTGTGAATAGCAAACGACACAGGAAGATCCAGACGAAAAGATACAGGATTAAGGATTTCCAATATCTTGTAAGGCCCAATAAAACGAGGTTTAAATTTGGGAGAGGAGACCTTCATAGGAACAAAGCGGGAAGAAAGCCATACCAAATCCCCAACGCGTAGTCGGGGACCCACACCGCGGCGGCGGTTGGCAAAGCGCTGAGCCCTCTCCTGTGACAACTTCAAGTTGTCCACCACATGATTCCAGATCCGCTGCAACCTATCCACCACAGAATCCACCCCAGGACAGTCAGAAGGCTCCACATGACCCGAAGAAAAGCGAGGATGGAAACCAGAGTTGCAGAAAAAAGGCGAAACCAAGGTGGCGGAACTAGCCCGATTATTAAGGGCAAACTCAGCCAACGGCAAGAATGTCACCCAATCGTCCTGATCAGCAAAGACAAAACACCTCAAATAAGCCTCCAAAGTCTGATTGGTTCGCTCCGTCTGTCCATTAGTCTGAGGATGGAAAGCAGACGAAAACGACAAATCAATGCCCATCCTACTACAAAAGGATCGCCAGAACCTGGAAACGAACTGGGATCCTCTGTCTGACACAATATTCTCAGGGATGCCGTGCAAACGAACCACGTTCTGGAAAAACACAGGAACCAGATCGGAAGAGGAAGGCAGCTTAGGCAAAGGAACCAAATGGACCATCTTGGAGAAGCGATCACATATCACCCAGATAACGGACATGCCCTGAGATAGCGGAAGATCAGAAATGAAATCCATGGAGATATGTGTCCAAGGTCTCTTCGGGACAGGCAAGGGCAAGAGCAAACCGCTGGCACGAGAACAGCAAGGCTTAGCTCGAGCACAAGTCCCACAGGACTGCACAAATGACCGCACATCCCTTGACAAGGAAGGCCACCAAAAGGACCTGGCCACCAGATCTCTGGTGCCAAAAATTCCCGGGTGACCTGCCAACACCGAGGAATGAACCTCGGAAATGACTCTGCTGGTCCACTTATCCGGGACAAACAGTCTGTCAGGTGGACAAGACTCAGGCCTATCAGCCTGAAATCTCTGCAACACACGTCGCAGATCCGGAGAAATAGCTGACAAGATAACTCCATCTTTAAGAATACCAACAGGATCAGCGACTTCAGGAGCATCAGGCACAAAGCTCCTAGAAAGAGCATCGGCCTTCACATTCTTTGAACCTGGTAAATACGAGACAACAAAATCAAAGCGGGAGAAAAACAATGACCAGCGGGCCTGTCTCGGATTAAGGCGTTTAGCAGACTCGAGATACATCAGATTTTTGTGATCAGTCAAGACCACCACACGATGCTTTGCACCCTCGAGCCAATGACGCCACTCCTCAAATGCCCATTTCATGGCCAACAACTCCCGATTGCCCACATCATAATTTCGCTCGGCAGGCGAAAACTTCCTAGAGAAAAAGGCACAAGGTTTCATAACAGAGCAACCAGGGCCTCTCTGCGACAAAACGGCCCCTGCTCCAATCTCTGAAGCATCCACCTCAACCTGAAAGGGAAGTGAGACATCGGGCTGGCACAAAACAGGCGCCGAAGTAAACCGGCGTTTCAACTCCTGGAAAGCCTCCACGGCAGCAGGAGCCCAGTTAGCTACATCGGAGCCCTTCTTGGTCATATCCGTCAAAGGTTTCACAATGCTAGAAAAATTAGCGATAAAACGACGGTAGAAGTTAGCGAAACCCAAGAACTTCTGAAGACTCTTAACTGACGAGGGCTGAGTCCAATCAAGAATAGCTCGGACCTTGACTGGGTCCATCTCCACAGCAGAAGGGGAAAAAATGAACCCCAAAAAGGGAACCTTCTGTACACCAAAGAGACATTTTGAGCCCTTGACAAACAAAGAATTTTCACGCAAAATTTTAAAGACCAACCTGACCTGCTCCACATGCGAATCCCAATTCTCAGAAAAAACCAAAATATCATCCAGATAAACAATCAAAAATTTATCCAGATACTTCCGGAAAATGTCATGCATAAAGGACTGAAAAACTGAAGGCGCATTGGAGAGCCCAAAAGGCATCACCAAGTACTCAAAATGACCTTCGGGCGTATTGAATGCGGTTTTCCATTCATCACCTTGCTTAATGCGCACAAGGTTGTACGCACCACGAAGGTCTATCTTGGTGAACCACTTGGCACCTTTAATCCGGGCAAACAAGTCAGACAACAGCGGTAAAGGATACTGAAATTTGACAGTGATCTTATTTAAAAGCCGATAATCAATACAAGGCCTCAAAGATCCGTCCTTTTTTGCCACAAAAAAGAATCCCGCACCAAGAGGGGAAGAAGACGGACGAATATGTCCTTTCTCCAGAGACTCCTTGATATATGAACGCATAGCGGTATGTTCAGGTACCGACAGATTAAACAGTCTTCCCTTAGGAAATTTACTGCCTGGGATCAAATCTATAGCACAGTCACAGTCCCTATGAGGAGGCAGTGCACTGGACTCAGACTCACTGAAGACATCCTGATAATCAGACAAATACTCAGGAACTTCCGAAGGCGTAGAAGAAGCAATAGACACAGGCAGGGAATCCCCATGAATACCACGACAGCCCCAACTTGAGACTGACATAGCCTTCCAGTCCAGGACTGGATTATGGTTCTGTAACCATGGCAGCCCTAAAACAACCAAATCATGCATTTTATGTAAAACCAGGAAACGTATCACCTCGCGGTGTTCAGGAGTCATGCACATGGTAACCTGTGTCCAATACTGCGGTTTATTTGCTGCCAATGGCGTAGCAAATAAGAGGAATAGGATTTACTAATGGTTCAAGAGTAAAACCACAGCGCTTAGCAAATGACAGATCCATAAGACTCAGGGCAGCACCTGAATCTACAAACGCCATGACAGGATAAGACGACAGTGAGCAAATCAAAGTTACAGACAGAATAAATTTAGGTTGCAAATTACCAACGGTGACAGGACTAACAACCTTAGCTATACGTTTAGAGCATGCTGAGATAACATGTGTAGAATCACCACAGTAGTAGCACAAGCCATTCCGGCGTCTATGAATTTTCCGCTCATTTCTAGTCAGGATTCTATCACATTGCATTAAATCAGGTGTCTGTTCAGACAACACCATGAGGGAATTTGCGGTTTTTCTATCACATTGCACCGAATTAGGTGTCTGTTCAGACAACACCATGAGGGAATTTGCGGTTTTGCGCTCCCGCAACCGCCGGTCAATTTGAATAGCCAGTGCCATAGTATCATTCAGACCTGTGGGAATGGGAAATACCACCATAACATTCTTAATGGCTTCAGAAAGGCCATTTCTAAAATTAGCGGCCAGTGCACACTCGTTCCAATGTGTCAGCACGGACCATTTCCGAAATTTTTGGCAATACACTTCAGCCTCGTCCTGCCCCTGAGACATAGCCAGCAAGGCCTTTTCTGCCTGAATCTCAAGATTGGGTTCCTCATAAAGTAAACCGAGCGCCAGAAAAAACGCATCAATATCAGCCAATGCCGGATCTCCTGGCGCCAGCGAAAAAGCCCAATCCTGAGGGTCGCCCCGTAAGAACGAAATAATAATTTTTACTTGCTGAGCAGAGTCTCCAGATGAACAGGGTCTCAGGGACAAAAACAATTTACAATTATTCATGAAATTCCTAAACTTAAACCTGTCTCCGGAAAACAGTTCAGGAATCGGTATTTTAGGTTCTGACCTAGGATTTCTGATAACATAGTCTTGTATGCCCTGCACACGAGTAGCCAGCTGGTCCACACTTGTAATCAAGGTCTGGACATTCATGTCTGCAGCAAGCATAGCCACTCTGAGGTAAAGGGGAAGAAGAAAAAAAAAAAAAAACTCAGAATCTTCTTTCTTATAATCCCTCTTCTGCAATGCATTAAACATTTAATACTGGCCTGGCAAACTGTTATGACCCCAATGGCGAGGGTCTCAGAGGAACGTGGAAGTCTGCAGAATACAAAAATCCAGCTCATAGGGCAGTGGTAACTGGGTTGACCATATATCTACTCCTAACGCCAACACTAGAAGTAGCCGGGGATCATTCCTACGTTGATTCTAGATGACACGCGCCAGCCGGAGAATCTAGCTACCCCTAGTAGAGGAAAACAAAGACCTTTCTTGCCTCCAGAGAACGGGACCCCAAAGCTGGATAGAAGCCCCCCACAAATAATAACGGTGAGGTAAGAGGAAATGACAAACACAGAAATGAACCAGGTTTAGCACAGAGAGGCCCGCTTACTGATAGCAGAATAAAGAAAGGTAACTTATATGGTCAACAAAAACCCTATCAAAATCCACACTGGAAATTCAAGAACCCCCGAACCGTCTAACGGTCCGGGGGGAGAACACCAGCCCCCTAGAGCTTCCAGCAAAGGTCAGGATATAGATTTGGAACAAGCTGGACAAAAATACAAAACCAAAACAAATAGCAAAAAGCAAAAAGCAGACTTAGCTGATATAACTGGAACCAGGATCAGTAGACAAGAGCACAGCAGACTAGCTCTGATAACTACGTTGCCAGGCATTGAACTGAAGGTCCAGGGAGCTTATATAGCAACACCCCTAACTAACGACCCAGGTGCGGATAAAAGGAATGACAGAAAAACCAGAGTCAAAAAACTAGTAACCACTAGAGGGAGCAAAAAGCAAATTCACAACACCCATACAGTCTAGGCTCAACCCTTCAGTATGTGGAGAATGGAGCCGCTCCTGTAAACTCCTCCCCCATTCAGCTTTACTTTTGTGGACACAGCTGTGTGGTGAGGAGACCAGAGACACCAAGAGCTGCTCCACCCTCCTCCAGTTTCTCGATTATGGAAAGCTGTGTGGTGAGGAGATCAGAAACAACAGGAGCTGCTCCTCCAGTTTCTCCATTATGGAAAGCTGTATAGTGAGAAGACCAGAGACACCAGGAGCTGCTTTTCCCTCCTCCAGTTTCTCCATTATGGAAAGCTGTGTGGTGGGGAGACCAGAAACAACAGGAGCTGCTCCTCCAGTTTCTCCATAGTGGACAGCTGTGTGGTGAGGAGACCAGAGACACCAAGAGCTGCTCCTCTCTGCTTGAGTTTCTCCATTATGGAAAGCTGTGTAGTGATGAGACCAGAGACAGCAGGAGCTGCTCCTCCCTCCTCCAGTTTCTCCATTATGGAAAGCGGTATGGTGAGGAGACCAGAGACAACAGGAGCTGCTCCTCCCTTCTCCAGTTTCTCCATAGTGGACACTGGACAGCTGTGTGATAAGGAGACCAGACACACCAGGAGCTGTTTTTCATTCCTCCAGCTTCTCCATTGTGGACTGTTGTGTGGTGAGGAGACCACAGACATCAGGAGCTCCTCCTCCCTCCTCTAGTGTTGAGGAGAGCCATAAGATCAAATACTTAATTAACCTCAAGATATAAGAGATTGAGAGAAGCAACCCATAACATGTATTGTTTAACCTTACATAAGTTTTCCTCAGATCAAAGTGAGACCCTGAAGATGGCTGCCATTTCCTGTATCAGAACCATGTGCTGGTATCCAAGATGATCAATGAGACACTAAAGATAGCTGCCATTTCCTGTATCAGCATGCCATGTGCTCTGGTATCCAAGATGACGCCCACCCTGATGACCTCATGGATCCACCCACAGTGACGCCCACCCTGATGACCTCATGGACCAACCCACCCTGATGACCTCATGGATCCGCCCATGGACTTGCTCATTGCCCAACCCACTAACCAATGGAATACATCCGCTCACTCCCATTTTAGAGCTAACCGAGCCCCCTTACAGAAAATATATAAGCTTGTTTTTTAAGCCAAATAAAGTCCTTCTTGGAGCTGAGCCACAGATTGATCAAGGAGAGTTACATCTGACTGTGTCCGGTGTATTTCTTTAGTGCGCACATGATCAATATCCATTAGGCCAGGAGTAGGCAACTAGAGAATTGAACATTTTATTAATTGTTCAACCCAACATATTTGGCCGCCCGACCTGGGGCCAGCAGAGGAAGAGCCCTGAGACCCTGAGGACCGGCGAGTGGAATGGCAGGACGCACTGAATACCCAAAAGGGTCATCTCCTTATCAGAACACGGTAAGTCTGCTGATTTTTATAATCTGTAGTCTTTACCTGTGTCCTTCGGGGTATCCTGTGCAGATTGCCTGACCGTGTCCGGTTTTCTTGGTATCTGTAAGACGGCAGAAAGGGTCTCTCCGCTGCTGGTCATTTAATTGCAAGAACCGTCACATATTTTAGTTGCCTACTGCCTGTTACATGTTGTGAAGAGGGGAGATGACTGGTAGTTAAGAGAAGCAAGTGATAAAGAGGAAAAGCAAGTTTGTTTTTTTTACAGAAGGAGAAGCATGTGTTAAAACAGGAAAAGCAAGTTTTTTTTACAGAAGGAGAAGCAAGTGTTAAAACAGGAAAAGCAAGTTTTTTAGAAAAGAAAAGCAAGCAAGTGAAGAAAAAAAAAATTTGTCGGTGGTACAGTACATGGTTGTCGCCTGTGATAAGATTTTCAGTTCTGTATAAGAGAGACTAGGACCTTGAGTGAATTGACTCGGCCTAGGGGGGCCCGGTAAAACTTGGAGTGAGATGACTCAGTTCGGCGCCTAATAAATTGTGTAGCGGCTCACTAAAACTTGGAATGAGGTGACTCAGTTCGAGCCAATTAAAATTTATAGTTTTGCCTTGTGACATTGAGTGAATTGACTCTGCACGGGGACTGGTAAGTTAGGGAGCAATTTGATAAGTAGTGAATAATTGGTTTGTAAAGTACGGAATACGGAAGTCAGACAGGGACCACGTGACAAGAAGGAATAGGAACTGAGTACTGCAGACTCAGTTCCATTTAGAATCTCAGGTTTGAGTCATCTCCCCGTCTTATTGTTTGTTTGGTGTTTGTTATCTTGATATATAGATATATATACTGTATATCTATAGAAAGATGGAGAAATTAATGCAGTTCTGCTGTATTGGCACTAAGCCAAATTCAGATGGCAAGTTAGACTCATGTAAATTAGTGGAAGTTGTGTGGAATGCCAGAAGGGGGAGGTTACAGCCTCTGGACTGGAAGATTGTCTTTAAAAAAAAAAAAAAAAAAGGTATCCTAGAAGATAATGGATTGTTGTCTATTGCTAGGGAAGGAGAAAGAGTCTCTGAAAGTTTGAAGAGAGAAAATTGGGTAGAAGAGGAAAGAAATAGAAAATGTAGAGTTTTGACTTATGTGTATTACAAAAATATATCCTGTGAGCGGCCACCACAGTATAATGGCCCAGAGTCATGTGTTAATTGTAACAGCAGCCATTTTGTTGATGGCAAATGTGTTAATTGTAATAGCAGCCATTTTGTGGATGGGCCATGTGCTAAATGTAATAGCAGCCATTTTGTTGATGGCAAATATGTTAATTGTAATAGCAGCCATTTTGTGGATGGCAAATGTAATTCTAACAGCAGCCATTTTGTGGATTGCAAATGTAATTCTGAAGGCAGCCATTTTGTGGATGGCAAATGTAATTCTGATGGCAGCCATTTTGTGGATGGCAAATGTAATTCTGATGGCAGCCATTTTGTGGATGGCAAAAGTGTTGATTCGAACGGCAGCCATTTTGTGGATGGCAAATGTGTTGATGCTAACGGCAGCCATTTTGTGGATGGCAAATGTGTTGATGCTAATGGCAGCCATTTTGTGGATGGCAAATGTGTTGATGCTAACGGCAGCCATTTTGTGGATGGCAAATGTGTTAATGCTTGTAGCAGCCATTTTGTGGATGGCAAATGTAATTCTGACATCAGCCATTTTGTGGATGGCAAATGTGTTGATGCTAACGGCAGCCATTTTGTGGATGGCAAATGTGTTGATGCTAACGGCAGCCATTTTGTGGATGGCAAATGTGTTAATGCTTGTAGCAGCCATTTTGTGGATGGCAAATGTAATTCTGACATCAGCCATTTTGTGGATGGCAAATGTGTTGATGTTAATGGCAGCCATTTTGTTGATGGCACATGTGGTAATGCTGGCAGCAGCCATTTTATGGATGGCAAAAGTGTTAATTCTAACGGCAGCCATTTTGTGGATGGCAAATGTGTTGATGCTAACGGCAGCCATTTTGTGGATGGCAAATGTGGTGATGCTAACGGCAGCCATTTTGTGGATAGCAAATGTGTTAATTCTAACGGTGGCCATTTTGTGGATGGCAAATGTGTTAATTGTAACGGCAGCCATTTTGTGGAAGGGCCATGTGCTAAATCTAATAGCCATTTTGTTGATGGCAAATGTGTTAAATCTAATAGCAGCCAATTTGTGGATGGCAAATGTGTTAATTGTAATGGCAGCCATTTTGTGGATGGGCCATGTGCTAATTCTAATAGCAGCCATTTTGTGGATAGCAAATGTGTTAATTCTAACAGCAGCCATTTTGTGGATGGCAAATGTAATTCTGGCAGCAGCCATTTTGTGGATGGCAAATGTGTTGATGCTAACGGCAGCCATTTTGTGGATGGCAAATATAATGCTGGTGGCAGCCATTTTATGGATGGGCCATGTGCTAATTCTAATAGCAGCCATTTTGTGGATGGCAAATGTAATTCTAACGGCAGCCATTTTGTTGATGGCAAATGTGTTAATGCTGACGGCAGCCATTTTGTGGATGGCAAAGGTGTTAATTCTAACGGCAGCCATTTTGTGGATGGCAAATGTAATTCTAACAGCAGTCATTTTGTAGATGACAAATGTGTTAATGCTGACGGCAGCCATTTTGTGGATGGCAAATGTGCTGCTCCTGGTGGTGAACATCTCAGACTAACCTCCTGACGAAGCCACTGGCGTGGTGAAACGCGCGTCGAGGTGTTCTATTGCGGGTCAGACACTCGGGCCATCATGACCACAGGTATTATACATTTATTTATACCCTTGTGCCCTTATGCCATGATATGCCCTAATATGGTTTGATATGCTATTTCAGGCTCACGGGTTTGGTGCAATATTGTAGGCAGTACTATATTTTGACAGGAGTTGTTACTGCTGTCCGACATATGTATGTTAATTGACTGCCCCTGGCATTAGTATCATAGCCTATTGTTACATAGCTCCCTGGGTAACTCATTTGGGTCTATTTGGTCTTGGGTTTTGTTCCTGTTTTTTTTCTTTTTCTGCTGACACCAATTCACAGATGGTTTGTTCCATCTGAGTTGTACTCTTTTTTCATTGATTATTGTAATTATGTAGTTTTTGTACTGCGGTTATTTTAACTAATAAATGGTATATTATTGGGAATTGCTCCTTCGGTTTGTTCCTCTATAAGTAAACATCTCAGACTAAGGCTACACACCACATAACCAAATCCTTGTTACCCAATAATGACCACTAACGGCCGATACTATATTCCTTCGGGAAGTGAACAGGCTTTACCCATGTTTCCTATCTCAGTGGTTTCCAATGAGGCACCGACCCTTTCCCCTATCATTCCTGTCGTAAATCCAGTTATCCTCCCACCTGGATCGTCCCCGGCACCGACCCTTTCTACTGTCACTTCCACTGCCAATTTAGCCGTACACCCACATGAGATGCTCCAAGCAACGGCCTCTCCTCCCAATGCTTCCACTACAACAGCACTCTCACGCAGTCTACCTAACCCTATACCCGGTACCTCACAGGCTGTCTCGCAGCCAAGTGCACACCTGTATGGGACGGTGGCAACTGTAACAAGGGGGGCTCAATCTGGGAGGGGGATACCAATAGCACAGGAAGCACAAAGGGGAGGGAATGTTGGCAACCTATTTCTGAAAAAGAACTTCCTGAGGGACCCTTGTTAGTGGTAGGAAAAGGTGACATAACAACAGTGGAGACAGACGCTATTGTTAATGCTGCCAATTCTCGGTTAGAGCACAATGGAGGTGTAGCTAGAGCTATAGTGGAAGCAGGAGGGGCGACTATTCAAGCTGTCAGTCAAATCATTGTTGAGTCAGGTGTTCAGATAGCTGTTGGGGACATAGTGGTGACTAAATCTGGCAATCTTCCGTGTAGAATCATCATACACGCTGTGTGACCCCTACTTTATTAATTAGTAATGAGGACAGGACTGTTAAAGCTTTTAAGACTGCCTGCATCACCTGGACCCCCACGATGATACTGGAGCTGCCCAAATAGAGCCCCTCATTTCAGGACTGTTACCTCCTCCGGCTCCTCATACACAAGGGACTACATCTGTACTCCCGGTGCCATCTCTACTCCCGCCTCAGGTGCCACCACCAACAGTGCCAATGCTCATGTCTGAGGAGCCCACCCTCTATGTCAAGTTTACACCCCAGCAAGCTGCTACTCTGTTGAACCAACTTCCAGATCCAGAAAAACAGCCGATGCCTTTCTACAGAAGCATGCTTCAAATCTAAATGAATTACTCAGCCACGTGGCAAGATCTCATTTCCCTGGCAAATCTTAAAGTGGGCGATGCATATTGGCCTGTTATGGATATCGTGTTCAATGATGCCTCACTTGCCAGTGACAAGACATGGGACTCTGGTGTTGAGTTCTGCCAAGAACCTAAGACATGGGCCTCGGATGAGCTGGCTGACCTATCACTTATTGTCGCCAATGGATTCCAGATGCCTCCAAGCTGATGCAGCCATTGTACGATGACCTCAAGACGTCAGCGTTTCCACTATGTACCAAATCCGTGGAAGCTTTCTACGCTCTTAAACAGGCCATACAGTTTGCACCAGCTCTTGGAATCCCAAATTCTGATATCATCTGAGGACATCCAGTTCTCTTAATGGCTCCACACGACATAATTGCTATTCTTGCAACCTAAACATCTGTTGGTGCAGCGTCATATGAGGCTCCAATGTTCGCTCTTGGTTCCAGATAATGTCACTCTTGTCCGCTGCAGCATCCTCAACCCGTCCACGCTGCTTCCTCTTTCCAGGGGGGATGTCGATGATGATACTGATGCTCTCGGAGAAGATGCCCCTACACACTCAGAGGATCATGACTGTCTCGAACAAATGCAGGAAGAAGCAGCCTCCAAGAAAAACGTGTCTGAAGACCCACTCCCACATGCTGACGTGACGTTCTTCACTGATGGTTCCAGATTTGCAGATGAAACAGGAAGATTCCATATGGGATATGCCGTGGTTACACATGACCAGGTTATCTCAGCTGGATCGCTACCACCGCACATGTCTGCACAAGAAGCGGAACTTAAAGCTTTGACGTTGGCTTGTCAGGAAGCGACGGAGGTGGTCAACATCAACAAGGATTCAAGATACGCTTTTGGAGTGGCTCATGACTTCGGCAGTATCTGGGCAGCCAGAGGATACCTAACGTCCAGTGGAACTCCTGTAAAACATGCTGCTACCATGCAAGAACTTGTGGCCGCTCTAGATCTACCTTCAGAGGTTGCAGTGATCGAGATCAAAGCTCACAGGAGATTGGATTCTCCAGAAGCAAAGGGGAACTTCTTTGCTGACAAAACAGCAAGAACCTATGCTGTGGACCCATTTGGGAAAGAGAAAGCAGCGGTGTACGTGTCACAAGACACTGAAGAAGGGACTAAAGCCTCTCTTATGAGAATTATCCATCTACATCAAGACAAGACATCAGATGATGAAAAGAAGTCATGGCAAGAAGGAGGAGCTAAGAAGCATGAAGATGGATTCTAGAGGATAAACAAAGAGGTCTGTCTACCCCGTAATCTGTACCCCTTGGTGACAGAATGGGCACACGGTATCACCCACAGAGGCAAGAATCAGATGAATGACCTAATTTGGAAGACTTATATGGCACCTGGTATCTCTACTGTCACCCAAAATTATTTCAAGTCCTGCTTTGTGAGTGCAGCATGCAATCCAGCACCACCTCAGAAAGTTACTCAGAAACATTTGGCTAAACCACTCTATCCCTTTCAGAGAATTTAGATTGATCACATTCAAATGCCAAAAGTAGGGAAGTATGAGTATGTACTGGTAGTGACTGACATGTTCTCAGGATGGCCCGAAGCCCATCCAGTAACCAACATGACTGCCAGAGTGACTGTTAAGAGACTGATGACTGAAGTAGTATGCAGATATGGGGTCCCAGAGGTAATTGAGAGTGACCAAGTACCCGCATTCATTGCAGCACTGTCTAAGGAACTATGGACATTAGTGGGAGCTGAATTTGGTTTACCTACTCCATATCACCCACAGAGCAGTGGGAAAGTAGAAACACTGAATGGCACCTTCAAAAATAAAATACTGAAAGCCAGCTAGGAGGTCAGACTTGGACAGACATTTTGCACGTTGCCTTATACTCAGTGAAACACTCCAAGGGGTTCCACTAAACTAACACCATTCGAGATTCTTTTTGGGGGGCCTCCAAGGTTGGGTCAATATTTTCCACAACAGCTAGCCTTAGGAAGTGATACTCTTGTAAATTATGTAATTCTTGTTACTAAAGAACTGTCAGTAACACATGTACAAGTTTTATCATCCATTCCAGGTCCAGATTCCAGTGAAGGTACCCATACTTTCCAACCTGGTGACTACATGCTGGTAGAGAAGTTCATCAGAAAGACATCCCTGGAGTCGAGATTTGAGGGTCCCTACTAAGTGCTCCTGACTACTTCTACTTCGGTCAGGGTTGCTGAGCGCCTCCTGAATCCATCTCTCACATTATAAACTTGTTAGACAGTTAGGGACAGAGTAGGATCTGACCTGTTTGTCAAAGTCCAGCTACAAAGGGAGGTTTTCCACAAGGGAAAACTTGTCTCAAACTGGTGAAAACTCCAATTCCCCCCTCCCGGCGAGACGGTCAGATCTAGGATGTGTACATCAGGGTTAGTCGCACATGTGTATTTTATGTAACCATGGAGATGGGAGATTGGAGAGTAATAGATCCAGCAGGTAGGAAAGTCCCGAGGACACTGGTAACACGCTCCGATATACCTCCTCGGTATACCCATAATTGGTCACACATTGTCTGGTGTCTATAGCATCCATATTGTCATGAAGCCAACACTAGTTTCTCCATTGTGGACAGCTGTGTGGTGAGGAGACCAGACACACCAGGAGCTGCTCTTCCTTCCTCCAGCTGCTCCATTGTGGACTGTTGTGTGGTGAGGAGACCAGAGACAACAGGAGCTGTTCATATAATTTTATATTACAGGATGATTTATGTAAACTAGAAGCTTGGGCTGATAAATGGCAAATGAGCTTTAATGGGGATAAATGTAAGGTCATGCACTTGGGTAGAAGTAATAAGATGTATAACTATGTGCTTAATTCTAAAACTCTGGGCAAAACCGTCAATGAAAAAGACCTGGGTATATGGGTGGATGACAAACTCATATTCAGTGGCCAGTGTCAGGCAGCTGCTACAAAGGCAAATAAAATAATGGGATACATTAAAAGAGGCTTAGATGCTCATAAGGAGAACATAATTTTACCTCTATACAAGTCACTAGTGCGACCACACTTAGAATACTGTGCACAGTTCTGGTCTCCGGTGTATAAGAAAGACATAGCTGAACTGGAGCGGGTGCAGAGAAGAGCGACCAAGGTTATTAGAGGACTGGGGGGTCTGCAATACCAAGATAGGTTATTACACTTGGGGCTATTTAGTTTGGAAAAACGAAGACTAAGGGGTGATCTTATTTTAATGTATAAATATATGAGGGGACAGTACAGAGACCTTTCTGATGATCTTTTTAATCATAGACCTGAGACAAGGGGGCATCCTCTACGTCTGGAGGAAAGAAGGTTTAAGCATAATAACAGACGCGGATTCTTTACTGTAAGACTATGGAACTCTCTGCCGTATGATGTTGTAAAGAGTGATTCATTAATTAAATTTAAGAGAGGACTGGATACCTTTCTGGAAAAGTATAATGTTACAGGGTATATACACTAGATTCCTTGATAAGGCGTTGATCCAGGGAACTAGTCTGATTGCCGTATGTGGAGTAGGGAAGGAATTTACTTCCCCATGGTGGAGTTACTCTTTGCCACATGGGTTTTTTTTCCCTTCCCCTGGATCAACATGTTTCTCCATTATGGAAAGCTGTGTGGTGAGGAGACCAGAAACAACAGGAGCTGCTCCTCCCTCCTCCAGTTTCTCGATTATGGAAAGCTGTATAGTGAGGAGACCAGAGACAACAGGAGCTACTCCTCCCTCCTCCAGTTTCTCCATGGTGGACAGCTGTGTGGTGAGGAGACCAGACACACCAGGAGCTGCTCATCCCTCCTCCAGTTTTTTCATTATGTAAAGCTGTGTGGTGAGGAGACCAGAAACAACAGGAGCTGCTCCGCCCTCCTCCAGTTTCTCCATTATGGAAAGCTTTATGGTGAGGACACCAGAGACAACAGGAGCTGCTCCTCCCTTCTCCATAGTGGACACTGGACAGCTGAGTGGTGAGGAGACCAGACACACCAGGAGCTGCTCTTCATTCCTCCAGCTTCTCCATTGTGGACTGTTGTGTGGTGAGGAGACCAGAGACATCAGGAGCTCCTCCTCCCTCCTCTAGTTTCTCCATTGTGGACAGCTGTGTGGTGAGGAGACCAGACACACCAGTAGCTGCTCTTCCTTCCTCCAGCTTCTCCATTGTGGACTGTTGTGTGGTGAGGAGACCAGAGACAACAGGAGCTGCTCATCCCTCCTCCAGTTTCTCCATTATGTAAAGCTGTGTGGTGAGGAGACCAGAGACATCAGGAGCTCCTCCTCCCTCCTCTAGTTTCTCCATTGTGGACAGCTGTGTGGTGAGGAGACCAGACACACCAGTAGCTGCTCTTCCTTCCTCCAGCTTCTCCATTGTGGACTGTTGTGTGGTGAGGAGACCAGAGACAACAGGAGCTGCTCATCCCTCCTCCAGTTTCTCCATTATGTAAAGCTGTGTGGTGAGGAGACCAGAAACAACAGGAGCTGCTCTGCCCTCCTCCATTGTGGAAAGCTGTGTCGTGAGGAGACCAGAGACACCAAGAGCTGCTCCTCTCTGCTCGAGTTTCTCCATTATGGAAAGCTGTGGTGAGGAGACCAGAGATAACAGGAGCTGCTCTTCCCTCCTCCAGTTTCTCCATTATGGAAAGCTGTGTGGTGAGAAGACCAGAAACAACAGGAGCTGCTCCTCCCTCCTCCAGTTTCTCCATTATGGAAAGCTGTGTGGTGAGGAGACCAGAAACAAAAGGAGCTGCTCCTCCCTCCTCCAGTTTCTCCATTATGGAAAGCTGTATGGTGAGGAGACCAGAGACAACTGGAGCTGCTCCTCCCTTCTCCAGTTTCTCCATAGTGGACATTGGACAGCTGTGTGGTGAGGAGACCAGACACACCAGGAGCTGCTCTTCATTCCTCCAGCTTCTCCATTGTGGACAGCTGTGTGGTGAGGAGACCAGAGACTCCATGATCTGCTCTTCCTTCTGTCAAGGCTCCCGGGTGTATCTACTGCCGGGAAGCTACTCGCCGCAGAAAGGGAGCCCAGAGCAGAACGGCGGAGAACTGGTCGGGTAACAAGCAGGACCTGAACCATGTGACATGGGGAAGTGGCCAGGGGCGGAGCCAAGCATCGGGGTGCAAAGGAGGTGAACGGCGCCAGGGAGTAAAATGTGCCGAGGTCAATAACCAGGGGACAAGCGAGGTATTGGAGGGTGAGACAGAAGGACAGTTAGGTGGAAGCTGGAGGTCAGAAAGCCGAGTGGATCAAACAGAGCAGATCAAGTACGGAGAGCAAACAAATAGTGTGCACACGCACACCAGGGGGTCAGGCACACTGTCAGGATTCGCACCGTGCTGCCAACACTATGTCACGGATCCCAGCGTTATGTCATGGATCCCGGAGACGATATCTTTATCGTCCCCACTACTCACACCAATTTGTCCCGAACCGGGGTTGTTTGATTGCCCCTGGTTCCCTCTGAAGGGGATTTATATCCCACTAACCAGTTCCGGGTTGGAACTTGCAGCTGTCTGGTGCCCCCTTACCCTCAGGTCAGTCTAGGTACTTCACCTAGGGTAATTAGTCGCCAGAAAGGCTGCCTGCCATGTACTGGCTACTGGGCACGCTACAGCGAGGGCGATAACTACTCCAACACAGGCAGGAGCAATAATTATCAACGCCGCCATCACTACCAAGATTCCCAATTGCAGAGAACAAAGTCGCTGCCACAAGCTCCGATTAACAGGTCCGGAGCCAACCCAAATCAGCGTAATTCACCTCAGAGGACACAATTCGTATAGAGCAGAAGAGACAAGCTTAGTAAAATTATATATTTTACTCCGTAAAATATGCACTCGCTACGCCTAGCTGCTCGCGCTTTCAGTGGATGATAGGTCTAGCGGTGGACATCTGAAGTATGAAACTCGTGTATTTTTATCCCAAATCGGTGCCGCGATATATCAATATTATAAAACAAAAAGAAATTCCTGTTTGAGGGGGACTATACCGGTTTCAGCTGGTACTAGATGGGAGAATCGTCTACTGCAGCTAGAAAGGCCATAAACATTCTTTTGGGAGGAGGAAATGAGAGGTTTAGGATTCACACACACACATAGCAATAGGCAGAAGAGCTAGAGGGGGGTTGGAGCCCACAGCGTGTCTTGTACAGCTATACAAATACTCAAACATGGCATATTCACATTATCGTGACACCTCCCCCTTTTGGCCTTTTGGACTGTGCTACAGAGGCAGAAACTCTCGGTACTCCTCCATGCGCACCTCAGCAGGTTCACCCCGGCAGGATAACCATCCGCATAGCCATGCTCCCTGCCCATTTTGTGCTCGATGGTGAAGTCAAACTGCTGGAGAGCAAGGCTCCAGCGTAGCAACCTTCCGTTGGTTCCACACATGGCGTTTAGCCAGCGCAGAGGGTTGTGGTCGATCAACACCGTGAAGGTGCGACCGTACAAGTAGGGCTGCAAGCACTGGAGGGCCCAGACTACAGCCAGGCACTCCTTCTCAACAGTGGAGTAGGCCATTTCCCTCAGCAGAAGTTTCTGGCTCAGGTACAGCACGAGGTATTCTTGGTTCTCCGAGTCAACCTGGCTGAGCACAGTACAGAGGTCAAGCTCACTGGCGTCGGTCTGCACCAAGAACGGTCGACTGCTTTCAACACGAGAGTTGCACAGTGCTGTTTTCAACGCCTGGAAGTCCCCCTCACAGCCGTCAGTCCAGTTGACAATGTGGGGTAGCTTCATCCTGGTGAGGTCTGTCGAGGGTTTTGCCAGGCTACTATAGTTCTGTACGAAGCGCCTATAGTACCCGGCAGTGCCCAGAAAGGACATCACCTGTTTCTTGGTCCTGGGGATGGGCGAGGACATGATCGCGTCCACTTTCCCCGGCTCTGGCTTTATGGACCTCCCACCTACCCGGTGCCCCAGATAGTGAACCTCTCATGCCCATCTGGCACTTTCCAGGCTTGATGGTCAGATCAGCTTGGTGAAGTCGCCTGATCACCTCCTCGAAATGCTGCAGGTGTTTGTCCCAGGAGGAACTGAAGATGGCAATGTCATCCAAGTACGCCACCGCATACTTCTCCAGTCCCTGAAGCAGGTGGTTGACCATCCGCTGTAAAGCGGCATGGGCATTCTTCATGCCGAAGGGCATGACCGTGGACCCATACAGTCCAAAGGGTGTGATAAAAGCGGACTTCTCCGGCACCTCGGGGCTCAGGGGGATCTGCCAGTATCCTCGATTCAGGTCCATTATGGTAGGTATTTTGTGCCAGCTAAGGGTGGTTTCACACTTGCGTTTTTGTAAGCTGCGTTTTAGCGCTAAAAAACGCAAAAAAACGCATGCGTTTTTTTTCCTATACTTAACATTAAAAACGCATGCGTTTTGACGCGTTTTCGGCAACGCATGCGTTTTTTGACGCGTGCGTTCATTTGCAGAAATGCAACCTGTAGTAAGGCTACGTTCACATTTGCGTTGTGCGCCGCAGCGTCGGCGACGCAACGCACAACGCAAACAAAAATGCAACAAAACGCACGCTAAAACGCTGCGTTTTGCGACGCATGCGTCCTTTTTTGCCAAAAGTTGGACGCAAAAAAATGCAACTTGTTGCGTTATCTGCGCCCAACGCTTGCGGCCAAAAAAACGCATGCATCCCAAAACGCAGCACAACGCATGTCCATGCGCCCCCATGTTAAATATAGGGGCGCATGACGCATGCGGCGATGCTGCGGCACCCGACGCTGCGGCGCCGAACGCTAATGTGAACGTAGACATAACGCAACAAGTTGCATTTTTTTTGTGTCCAACTTTCGTCAAAAAAGGACGCATGCGTCGCAAAACGCAGCGTTTTAGCGTGCGTTTTGTTGCGTTTTTGTTTGCGTTGTGCGTTGCGTCGCCGACGCTGCGGCGCACAACGCAAATGTGAACGTAGCCTAAATTTCTAGCGGCATTTTTTTGCCGCGAAAAAATGCATTGATGTCTATGTAAACGCATGCGTTTTTAAGCACATGCGCTTGTTTGCGTTAAAAATGCATGCGTTTTTATAGAAAAAAAAACAGAAAACACACTGAAAAGTCACCCACCACCATCAAGGTGATAAAGGGATCCAAACCCTAACCCTAACCCTACCCCTAACCTCACCCCTAACCGTTTAATGAACATTTTCTGACAGTCATAGTGCCAAGTATTTCAGTGCCACGATATTTCAGTGCCACGTCTTTCAGTGCCACGTATTTCAGTGCCACGTATTTAAGTGCCACGTACTATAAATACTATAACTACGTGGTTATACGTGGCACTGAAATATCGTGGCACGTAAATACGTGGCACTTAAATGCATGGCACTGAAATACGTGGCACTGAAATATCGTGGCATTTACGTGAAATACGTGGCACTTAAATACGTGGCACTTATATACTTTCACTATATACATATATGCTTTCACTTTCACTTTAGGGCCGGCGCTCAGTGTCAGGAAGCAGACGCTGGGGGACGCGCAGGTGAGCATGTACTGTTTGTTTTTTATACTTTTACGCTGGTAACCAGGGTAAACATCGGGTTACTAAGCGCGGCCCTGCGCTTGGTAACCCGATGTTTACCCTGGTTACCAGTGTAAAACATCGCTGGTATCGTTGCTTTTGCTTTCAAACACAACGATACACAGCGATCGGACGACCAAATAAAGTTCTGGACTTTATTCAGCGACCAGCGACATCACAGCAGGATCCTGATCGCTGCTGCGTGTCAAACGAAACGATATCGCTAGCCAGGACGCTGCAACGTCACGGATCGCTAGCGATGTCGTTTCGTGTGAAGGTACCTTAAATACTATAACTACGTGGTTATACGTGGCACTGAAATATCGTGGCACGTATATACGTGGCACTTAAATGCGTGGCACTGAAATACGTGGCACTGAAATATCGTGGCATTTACATGAAATACGTGGCACTTAAATACGTGGCACTTATATATGTGGCCACTGAAATATCGTGGCACTTATATACGTATATAAACGTATTTCAGTGCCACGTATTTCAGAGCCACGTATTTCAGGTTAGGGTTAGGGTTAGGGGTAGGGTTAGGGTTAGGGGTGGGGGTCTAAAAAACGCATGCATTTTACCGCGTTTACATGCGTTTTTTCACTCATGCGTTTTTTTTAAAAACGCATGCAGATAAAATCGCAAGTGTAAAACCAGCCTAACTTCTCAAGCAGCTCCTCGATGCGTGGCATTGGGTGAGTGTTAGAGGCTGTGATGGCGTTAAGCCCCCTGTAGTCCACGCCGAACCGGGTGGTCCGATCCTTCTTGGGCATGAGAACTACAGGTGAGGCCCACGTGCTCTTTGACTATTGAATCACCCCCAGTTGTAACATCTCATCGATCTCCTGGCACATAACCTGCTGCACCTTGTCGGAGATCCGATAGGGTGTTCACCGCAGTGGGGCATGATTCCCAGTGTCCACTTCGTGGACCGCTAACTCAGTCCTTCCAGGTCGGTTGGAGAACATGGCCCAGAAGGGTTCCAGCTTGGTCCGCAACTGCAACCGCTGGGGTTCAGTTAGATAGGCGCTTACCTCCATGTCCTCAATGGACCCACCGGCCTTGGCTTGGGCTAGCATGTCCAGGAGGGGGTCTTCCTCCCTGTCTTCGTGTAGGCTGCAGACCTGTAGGACATAAGGTTCACGTTTGTGATGAGCCTTCATCATGTTGACGTGAAAGGCCTATCGCTTACCCCAAGCGTCGTCAAGCGTGACCATGCAGGTGACCGGGTTGATATGTTGGTGGACGACGTATGGGCCTTCCCAGGCTGCCTGAAGCTTATCCTTTGGTACGGGGACCATCGCCCACACCTTTTGACCCACGTGGTAGGTTCGCTCCCGGGCATTCTTGTTGTACCAGTGCTTCTGATCAGCCTGAGCCTGAATCATGTTGTCATGTACCAACTGCATCAAGGTCTGTCTGCATCTTGTCACGGAAGCTCATGACATACTCCACTATGGACACTTCAGAAGGGTTCAGTTCCTCTTCCCAGGATTCCCTTACCAACTCAAGGGTTTCCCCAGACTCGCCTGCCATACAGGAGCTCGAAGGGGGAGAACCCCGTCGAGGCCCGCGGAAACTCTCAATCAGCGAATAGCAGGTGTGGGAGGTACCGTTCCCAGTCGCGTCCTTGGGTATCAACCAGCATGTGTAGCATCTGTTTGATGGTACCACTGAAGCGTTCACACAAGCCATTGGTCTGTGGGTGTTACACACTTGATACCAGACGCTTCACCTGCATCTCTTACAGAGAGCCTCCATTAGGCGAGACATGAATTGGGTCCCTTGATCAGTAAGCATCTCCCTGGGAAATCCTGCACGTGAAAATATAGCCAACAGTGCATCCGCCACCTTATCTGCCCTAGTTGAGGACTGAGCCACTGCCTCTGGGTACCGGGTAGCATAGTCTACCACAGTAAAGATGTATTGCTTTCCAGAGCTGCTGGGAATGGCCAGCGGGCCCACAATGTCCACTGTGATCCTCTGGAGAGGCTCCTCTATCACTGGCAACGGGATCAGGGGAGCCTTAAGAGCAGGCCCTGCCTTCCCCTCTTTTTGACAGGTGATACAGAAGCGGCAGTAGTTTGACACATCTGTCCCCATCTTGGGCCAATAGAAGTGTTGAGACAGCCGGGCCTTAGTTTTGCTGATCCCCAAGTGTCCAGCGAGCGGGATCTCAGGGGCAATCCACAACAACTCACTCCGGAATTGGTGCGGAATGACCAGCTGTCTTTCCCTCAATCACTCCTTTTGCGATTTTCCAGGTACTGTCTCCCGTTACAACCTCCCTCGTTCCCAGAACACCCTCTCCTTATCAGTCACGGAAGTGGGCGTCTCGACAAGTTGTCTCAAATTCTCTAGGCTCGCATCTGAGCGCAGAGCGGCTAGGAACTCCTGGCTAGGGGAAGCCAGAAGCCACGGGAACCCTCTGGGACCTGCTCTGGTCCATCTCTGGTTCAGTCACACCTGTGAATGAGGAGGGTCAAGAAGGCAGAACGTTATCTGCGTTCCGGGCACTCTGACTGCGGGTGATAGCAGCTACGTAGACTGTCTCCCCGGGAATTTCCACAGACCCATCAGCCGGTGCTGCTAAGGGTGCTACCTCCCCATCCACCCCCAACATTCCAGGAGCAGTGCTACTTATGGGGCAGTCACCTTCCTCTGTGGCACTGATCAGTTGCACGGCCTCATCTTCCTCACTGTTCCCATGCATCTCCCCATTTCCCTGAGCACCATTGCTTGCTCCTGTTAGGGGTTCCTCAGCCATCCCACCCCGCGGAGTGATGTGGCTGAGCATTCCTGCACTTGTGAACACATCATTCCTAGGAAACAAATGGTTATCAGGTAAAACATGCAAATTTTCATCATTAGCATCCTCAATATTACCCTCGGCATTTTCTGATAAATCAATATCAAGTACATCAGTAACCGGAAAACGGCTGCGGATTCCGCACAAAGAATTGACATGCTGCGGAATGTAAACTGCTGCGTTTCCGCGCTTTTTTTTCCGCACCATGTGCATTGTACAGTACATTGTACTGTAAACGCATGGGAAACCGCTGCGGACCCACAGCTGCGGAAACGCTGCGGATCCGCAGCAAAATCCGCAGCGTGTGAACATAGCCTAAGGGTCTCTAGGCCCAGACACACCACAATGAGAGTAGAATTATTGTTAGCACAGTGGAATGACAACTCCTAAGAACAGAATCCGTACTCTGGGACTAGGGATGAGTGAACCGAACCTGTAGAACCTGCATTTTCTTTGCTGCCTGTGTTGTGCTGTATTGTATTTCAATGGAGCCCATGGAAGTCAAGGACAATCAGCCGGCAGCTAATTATTTGCAGGTGTGCAATGATTGTTTAATAAACTTAAGTTATTGTTATTAGAACTCCTTAATAAACTGTTGTTAATAAACTTGTTGGTAGTTTTTTATGTGGGCAATTTTTGCCGACATTCTTCTGTGCTACAGAGCATCTCAATTCTAGTATAGAATTATAATTCTATGCTATTCTCTGTTCTGCAGAGCATCTCACGTATACCTGCATACTATCCCCCTGTCCTGCAGAGCATTTAACCTATATCTCTTTGCTATTCTCTGTCCTGCAGAGCATCTCACCTACAATTCTATACTACTCCACACTGATGAGGGGCAAAAACCCCGAATCAGTTGTCGGTGGATAGGATTGCTTCTCGGCCTTTTGGCTGCAACCCTGTGTCGCGGTAAGGCCGGCGTCACACTCGGCGTAAGACAATACGCCACGTATTATACGTCCGTACTACGGCCGTAATACGGAGAAATGTTCCCAAAATAGTGATCCGTAGTCAGGGTGTGTCAGCGTATTTTGCGCATGGCATCCTCCGTATGTAATCCGTATGGCATCCGTACTGCGAGATTTTCGCGCAGGCTTGCAAAACCGACATCTAATGGATTTATGTGCTCAAATGTTCGGGAAAACATATATACAGTATATATATATATATATGTCATTGAGACACATATATATATATATTCTGTATTTAGATTTCATTCAGCGCGATATCTGTGAACAGCCGGTAATTCAATTGCCGGCTTTTCATTTCTCCTGCACAAACCCGACAGGATATGAGACATGGTTTACATACAGTAAACCATCTCATATCCCCCTTTTTTTTGCATATTCCACACTACTAATGTTAGTAGTGTGTATGTGCAAAATTTCAGCGCTGTAGCTGCTGAAATAAAGGGTTAAATGGCGGAAAAAATTGGCGTGGGCTCCCGCGCAATTTTCTCCGCCAGAATGGTAAAGCCAGTGACTGAGGGCAGATATTAATAGCCAGGAGAGGGTCCATGGTTATTGGCCCCCCCGTGGCTAAAAACATCTGCCCCCAGCCACCCCAGAAAAGGCACATCTGGAAGATGCGCCTATTCTGGCACTTGGCCACTCTCTTCCCACTCCCTGTAGCGGTGGGATATGGGGTAATGAAGGGTTAATGCCACCTTGCTATTGGAAGGTGACATTAAGCCAGATTAATAATGGAGAGGCGTCAATTATGACACCTATCCATTATTAATCCAACTGTTGGAAAGGGTTAAAAAACACACACACATGATTTAAAAGTATTTTAATGAAATAAACACAGCGGTTGTTGTAATAATTTATTGCTCTCTCATTCCATTTTCAGACCCTCGCTTGGCAAAACAATAAACACACAAGATACATACCTTCTGGTGAACCGTCTCGTCCCACGAAGTAATCCATCTGAAGGGGTTAACTAATATTACAGGCAGAGCTGCGATAAACCACTCGCTCGTACCTGTAATCCCCCGGGTGCTGAAAGGAAAGCAGTGATCTATACTAACATTCAGTTGCGGTGATGCGCCCCTGCTGGATGTTCTCAGGAACTGCAGCCTGGGAACTTTTTCCCACGCTCCAGGTCATATGAGGACATCCACCAGGGGGCGCATCACCGCGACTGAAGGAAATGTAGGTCAATGACCTATAGTTACCTTCAGTCGCGGTGATGCGCCCCCTGGTGGATGTCCTCATATGACCTGGAGCGTGGGAAAAAGTTCCCAGGCTGCAGTTCCTGAGAACATCCAGCAGGGGCGCATCACCGCAACTGAATGTAAGTATAGATCACTGCTTTCCTTTCAGCACCCGGGGATTACAGGCACGAGCGAGTGGTTTATCGCAGCTCTGCCTGTAATATTAGTTAACCCCTTCAGATGGATTACCTCGTGGGATGTGATCTGACATCAGAAGGTATGTATCTTGTGTGTTTATTGTTTTGCCAAGCGAGGGTCTGAAAATGGAATGAGAGAGCAATAAATTATTACAACAACCGCTGTGTTTATTTCATTAAAATACTTTTAAATCATGTGTGTGTGTGTTTTTTAACCCTTTCCAACAATTGGATTAATAATGGATAGGTGTCATAATTGACGCCTCTCCATTATTAATCTGGCTTAATGTCACCTTCCAATAGCAAGGTGGCATTAACCCTTCATTACCCCATATCCCACCGCTACAGGGAGTGGGAAGAGAGTGGCCAAGTGCCAGAACAGGCGCATCTTCCAGATGTGCCTTTTCTGGGGTGGCTGGGGGCAGATGTTTTTAGCCACGGGGGGGGCCAATAACCATGGACCCTCTCCTGGCTATTAATATCTGCCCTCGGTCACTGGCTTTACCATTCTGGCGGAGAAAATTGCGCGGGAGCCCACGCCAATTTTTTCCGCCATTTAACCCTTTATTTCAGCAGCTACAGCGCTGAAATTTTGCACATACACACTACTATCATTAGTAGTGTGGAATATGCAAAAAAAAGGGGATATGAGATGGTTTACTGTATGTAAACCATGTCTCATATCCTGTCGGGTTTGTGCAGGAGAAATGAAAAGCCGGCAATTGAATTACCGACTTTTCACTAACAGCGCTGCGTATTTCTCGCAAGTCACACTGCTGGTCCGTGTGGAATCCGTATTTTTCTCGCCCCCATAGACTTTCATTGGCGAATTTTTTGCGCAATACGCTGACAAACGCAGCATGCTGCGATTTTGTACGGCCGTAGAAAGCCGTATAATACTGAACCGTAATATAGGGCTAATAGGAGCAGCCCCATTGAGAATAATTGTGCCGTTTATTTTGCGAGTTTTACGGACATAATTTCTGCGCTCTTACATCCGTAAAACTCGCCAGTGTGACGCCGGCCTAAGAGGGTGCGGGTATTTCTTGGCAGCGTGCTGCTAATTTTCGTCTGCGGTATTCGTATCGGCAGTGAAGACTGAAGATGTTCATTAAGAATACGATTCGTGTGGTCGTGGAGGATGGTGCCAAAAATAACGTGGTGTATGTGGTTCGTGACCTGCTGGAGGGAAAGGCTGGAGCTCATCGGACTGACATTTTCAGTGTGAATGAATTTCACAACCAAGGTATATATGACGTTACCTTTGTGAGTGAGCCTTGCTGTCTAACTGTCTTCGAGTGGTTAAGAAGCCATGATGGTGACCCCTGCCTGGGGGGAGTGCGGGTGGAGCCTCTGTTTGGACTCATGGAGAAAGTAGTGACTGTTACCGTGTATAATCCTTACACAGAAGTAAGGCTGCTGGAGCAGTTCCTGGCTCGGTACTGCGAATATGTGAAAAGTGGAGAGAAACAGAGAAATTGTTTGGGCATTTTTAATTGTAAATATGTGTTTCGTGTGAAACTGAGAAAAGACCCAAGCTGTTTGGGAGGTTTTACCCATCCCCCGGCAAACTTTTCAGTGGCGGGTCATAGGGGCTTTCTGTCATATGCAGGGCAGCCTCTATACTGCAGGAAGTGTTTCCAATTTGGGCACTTACAGAACACGTGTGAGAAGAGCATGGTTTGTCGTAACTGCAAGCAAGAAGGCCATGCGGCGGCTCAGTGTCCGATGCCACGTGAATGTGACCAGTGTGGTAATACAGGGCACCTGTATAAGGACTGTCCATATGGTGTGCCAAGGAGGCCAACTAGAGAGGAGGAGAGGCGAGAGGAGGAAGAAAAGAAATGTAAGGAGGAGTGAAGGCAGGAGGAGGAAAAAAAAAAAGAGGAGGAGGTTAAGAAACGGGAGGAGGAGAGGAAGCGGGAGGAAAGCGAGGCATCTGCGCAGCAAAGCACTGAGGTAATTCCACCCTCCATGGTTGAGAGACGGCGGGATAGATGGCAGGAGGACAAGGTGGCTGAAAGGAGGAAGGAGGAACTGGAGGACAAGTTATTCTGGAGAGCTGCAAAGCAAGAAGAGCGTGCTATGGTTAAAAAGAAAAAGAAAAAAAAGGAGGCCCCAGTTACCAAAGATGAGGAGTTGGGTGTTTTGATGGATTTTGACACTTCTGGGGCGGAGGAGATGGCTACGTCGTTGATTCTTGATTCTGATCCAGAAAGCATTGGCGTTTTTTCCTCAGAAGAGGAGCCTGAAGGTCGAAAGTGTCCCAGGGAGGGTTGTGGGGAAATCTGTGACTCTGAGGTTCATGAAGGTGGAGGGCCCCAGAGGAAGGCTGGGCAGAAGAAGACGCGTGTGGAGGAGTGTATGGAGGTCAGCGGCTCTGAAAGCTGCTCAGCGGAGATGGTGGAGGAGGACAGTGGCGGTGCTGTGTAGTTATGTGCTATTATTTCAGTAGCTAGGTGGTTTTGTATATAGCATTTGCCTTTCAAAATGTTTTTTTTTGTTTTTTGTGTTTTTCATGTAAGTTGAGTAATGTCATATTCGTAGGTTGTTTTCTTTAGTATTTTTTTGTGTATGTTATGGGTTTTGTAATCATATCACAAAATGTGAGGGTCTTTAAAAGCAGGTTGCAGCGGGCAGCCATTTTGGATTTTTTTGCAACCCAGATTGCAGGAATTTTTTGTCTGCAGGAGTGTGGGATTGTGGATGGTGTGAAGGGGAGTGAATGGCCTCATGGTGCGTCTGTGTGGTTAGGGAGTGCCTGTAATAAAAATGATGGTGTGGGTTTTTTGGTGAAGGGAAATGATGTGAGTTTGTGTGACTATATGGTGATTGAGGTTGGAAGGTGTGTGTTGGCTAATTTTGAGTTTAGAAATGTTCGTTTTTGCGTTATTAATGTATATGCGCCTATGGATAAACAGGAGCGCAGAGTTTTATTTGAAAAAATTAAGTTTTTTATTCCAGGAAGAATGCCTGTTGTGATAGTGGGTGATATGAACTGTGATGTGGGAAGTGTGAATGTCGATGCATTAGGGAAAGTGTTAATGGATATGGTGAGTGATTTTGGTTTAAAAGATATGCAGCGGGCATGCAAGATAACTCCGTTGTTAAATATGTTTTTTTCTGACAGTGGGAGGGTGGAGTCTAGATTGGACTATTGTTTTGTTTCAAAAAATCTGATTCCTGTTAGTTATGCACAGGAGAGGGTGTTTTTTTCAGATCATGTGTGTATGAAGTGTGAATTGGATTTGCATGTTAATGAGGTGGCTGGGAAAGGTGTGTGGAAGTTGAATGTGAGTTTGCTGGAAGGAGGGGGGGTGAGAGAGGAGTATGAAAGACATTATGCAGAGTGGTGTGGGTGCAGGAGTGATTTCAGAAATGTATGTGAATGGTGGGATTGGGTTACTGTATATACTCGAGTATAAGCCGACCCGAGTATAAGCCGACCCCCCTAATTTTGCCGCAAAAAAACTGGGAAAACTTATTGACTCGAGTATAAGCCTAGGGTGGAAAATGCAGCAGCTACCGGTGAATTTCAAAAATAAAAATAGATGCTCCATACCATTCATTATTGCCCCATAGATGCTCCATATAAAGCTGTGCCATATATAATGCTCCATACCATTGATTATTGCCCCATATATTATCCATATATAGCTGTGCCATATAGAATGCTCTGCACCGTTCATTATGGCCCCATAGATGTTCCATATAAAGCTGTACCACATATACAATGCTCTGCACCGTTCATTATGGCCCTATAGATGCTCCATATAAAGCTGTGCCATATATGCTCTGCACCGTTCATTATGGCCCCATAGATGCTCCTTATAAAGCTGTGTCATATATGCTCTGCACCGTTCAGTTTGGCCCCATAGATGCTCATTATAAAGCTGTTCCCTATATGCTCTGCACCGTTCAGTTTGGCCCCATAGATGCTCATTATAAAGCTGTGCCCTATATGCTCTGCACCGTTCAGTTTGGCCCCATAGATGCTCCTTATATAGCTGTGCCCTATATGCTCTGCACCGTTCAGTATGGCCCCATAGATGCTCCTTATATATCTGTGCCTTATATGCTCTGCACCGTTCAGTTTGGCCCCATAGATGCTCCTTATACAGCTGTGCCCTATATGCTCTGCACCGTTCAGTTTGGCCCCATAGATGCTCCTTATATAGCTGTGCCCTATATGCTCTGCACCGCTCATTATGGCCCCATAGATGCTCCTTATAAAGCTGTGCCATATATGCTCTGCACCGTTCATTATGGCCCCATAGATGCTCCTTATAAAGCTGTGCCATATATGCTCTGCACCGTTCAGTTTGGCCCCATAGATGCTCATTATAAATCTGTGCCCTATATGCTCTGCACCGTTCAGTTTGGCCCCATAGATGCTCCTTATATAGCTGTGCCCTATATGCTCTGCATCGTTCAGTTTGGCCCCATAGATGCTCCTTATATAGCTGTGCCCTATATGCTCTGCACCGTTCAGTTTGGCCCCATAGATGCTCCTTATATAGCTGTGCCCTATATGCTCTGCACCGTTCAGTTTGGCCCCATAGATGCTCCTTATATAGCTGTGCCCTATAAGTTCTGCAGTGTTCAGTTTGGCCCCATAGATGCTCCACATACATCTGTGCCATATATAACGCTGGTGCTGCTGCTGCAATAAAAAAAAAACACATACTCACCTCTCTTGCTTGCAGCTCCTCAGCGTCCCGTCCCGGCGTCTCTCTGCACTGACTGATCAGGCAGAGGGCGCCGCGCACACTATATGCATCATCGCGCCCTCTGACCTGCACAGTCAGAGCGGAGAGACGCCGGGAAGATGGAGCGGCGCCCGGCGTGTGGAACGTGGACAGGTAAATATGCGATACTTACCTGCTCCCGGCGTCCCGCTCCTTCCCCCGGACAGCTGGTCTCCGGGTGCCGCAGCCTCTTCCTCTATCAGCGGTCACCGGCACCGCTGATTAGAAAAATGACTATGCGGCTCCACCCCTATGGGAGTGGAGTCCATATTCATAAGTTTAATGAGCGGTCCCACGTGACCGCTGTACAGGGGAAGAGCTGCGGCACCCGAAGACAGTGTGACGGGCAGGGGGAGCGTCAGGATCGCCGGGACTAGGTGAGTATGCCTCAGCGCCCTCTCCCCCTCACCCGCCGACCCTGCCACAGACCTTGACTCGAGTATAAGCCGAGAGGGGCACTTTCAGCCCAAATTTTTGGGCTGAAAATCTCGGCTTATACTCGAGTATATACGGTAAATGGAAAACCAAGAGTTTTTTTAAAAAACTCGGGTACAAGTGTGCGGCTGCAAAGAGAGAAAGGTTTGTTTTTTTAAATGCAAGATTGAGTGTGTTGTATAAGTTGAGGGCGGGAGGGATGGATGTGAGTGAAGATTTAGTGAAAGTGAAAAAAGAAGTGAATGATTTTTTGTTAGAAAGAGGGAGGAGTATTGTGTATAGGGCCAAATTAGAGAATTTGGAGAAGAATGAGAAGTGTTCATGTTTTTTCTTTAAGAGAGTTTTTGGGAAGAGACAGAGTATGAGTGTTTTGAATGGGATGGATGGAAATGAAGTTAGTGGCGCGGACTTGTGTGAGGAAGTGGCAAAGTTTTATGATGATTTGTATGCTGTGAAATGGAGGGATGAAGGTTTGGAGGGTGAGGTGTTGAGTGTTTTGGAAAATAGTTTGAATAGGATAGAAAGGGAAAGTTTGATGGGTGTTGTGACGGGTGAAGAAGTATGGAAGGTGGTGTGCAGTATGGCGCTGAATAAAACACCGGGGGAAGATGGTCTACCGGTGGAATTTTATCGGGTGATGTGGGATGTGATTGGGAGGATTTTGTGGATGTATGTAAGTATATGTGGGCGAATGCAGAGGTGGCAAATGGTATGTGTGCAGGGGTGGTTGTGTTATTGCCAAAAAAAGGTGATTTGAAAAATCTAAAAAATTGGAGGCCGATCACATTGCTGAATTGTGATTATAAGATTTATGCAAAACTTTTGGCTAACAGGATGCGTGGCGTGGTTGGGAGTGTGGTGGGTGAGGAGCAATGTTGTGCGGTACCTGGAAGACGAATACATGGAAGTATGTGTATGTTGAGAGATTGTGGGACTGCATGAATCGTAAGAAAGGGGTGTATGTGTTGAGTTTGGATTTTGAGAAGGCGTATGATAGATTGGCGCATGGTTTTTTGTTTAGTGTGTTGGTGAAGATGGGTTTTCCTTCTGAGTTTGTTGAGAGAGTGAGAAGTTTGTATAAGAATATTTATAGTTGTGTGTTGTTGAATGGAAATGTGGGGAGGAGAGTAAATGTATTTTCGGGTGTTCGGCAGGGGTGTCCTTTGTCCCCTATCGTTTTTATTTGCGCAATTGAGCCTTTGTTACGCCTGCTAAGAAAAGATAAGGTGATTCGGGGTGTGCAAGTACCCGGGGGTGGGGGGAGAGAGTGGAAGATGAGTGGCTATATGGATGATGTGTGTGTGCTGTGTGATTCAGAGTGTTCGGTACGGCGTGTGAAGTTGTTGGTTTCTATTTTTTGTGGAGCATCTGCCTTTAAAGTGAATTGGGAGAAGAGTGAGTGTAAGAATTTTGAGGGAAGGAGTCTGAGCGATGATGTTGGAGTGAATGTGGTGAGTGGATCGATAAAGGTTTTGGGTGTGAAATTTTCAGAGAAATTGGATGGAGAGGAAAGCTGGGTGGATGTGAAAGAGAGAGTGGAGCGTAAGTTTAATTTTTGGAGTTTGAGGGATGTTACGTTTTTTGGTAAAATTTTAGCTATTAAGAGTGTTGTGTTACCTATTTTTTTGTATGTTGCGATGGTTTTTCCACCAAGCTACATGTGTATTAGAAGATTAAATAGGGTTTTGTTTGTCTTTTTTTGGGGTTCATGTATGGAGCGTGCGAGGAGAGAGATTGTTATGAAGAGTTTGGATAAGGGGGGACTGGGTTTCCCAAATTTGAATGTTTTTTTCGGCGTGAATATTATGGTGTTTGTATTAGGTGTGATTAGGGTACCTTCACACTGGTCGATTCTGCTACGATTACGACGCATTTGCGTCATATTCGACATCGCAGTACGAGCTCGTAGCCAGCGGTCACACTCTACGATGTTAACGCTTTTTCTGACGTAGTTGCGATGTGAACGTCACGCGTCGCAATCGTACGCTACCCTTCACACCGCCATAGTCCTACGACTCCGAGCGTGACGTATTACCAGCATGGGCGTGCTAAAACGTCACGCCCAATCAGGAGACAGGTATGCGGAAGCTCAACCCACGTAGTCGCATTACGAGCTCGTATGACCGCCGTCACATACTACGATTTCGACCGCCACAGCGAGACATTTACGACAAAAGAAAGTTCTGCTCTTTCTTTCACATCGTACGATGCTGGGCTGCGTCGCAAATCGTAACGCCATGTCACACTTTGCAACCTCGGAACGAGGACGGATAAACGTCACAAATCGAACGCTCGTTCAGACTTTGATTGCACAGTGTTTGTATTAGGTGTGATTAGGATGGATGGGTAGTATGCATGTATGTGCAGGTTTTTGTTTGGAAATTTCTTGTTTCGTTTGAAATGGCGTGAAAGAGATCTTAGAAGCCCAGTGGCTTTTGAGGTTCCTGTGTGGTATGTGTGGGTTTACAAATTTTTAGTGAAGTATGAACTGTGTGATGTGGATGTGAGATTGTTAGAAAAGAAGAAAGCTGTATATAAGATGATTGAGTGTAGAGAGATGGAATGTGACTTTATTGTAGGACGAGCCCATAGGCTGTTCTTCCCAGATTTTAAAATGGTAAGAGGGGATGATGTGCAGAAAGTATGGAAGAAGGTACGTGTGAATGGTATGACAAATAGGCAGAGTGAGATTGTATGGCAGTCATTGCATGGGGTGTTGCCGGTGAGGGAGTTTCTAAAAAATCAGGGTTTAGTGAGGAGTGAGAGGTGTCCGAGGAGTGGATGTGGTGGGAGTGAGAGTGTGATGCATTTGTTTTGGAATTGTCAGTATGCTAGAAGTGTGATTGCAGGTCTGGGTCGTTTGTGTAAGGAGCTATGTGAGGTGAATCTGTTGTCTTTTGAGCTTTTTATGTTTGGATTGGGTATGTGTGGGGAAAAGGAGAGAGTATTGTGGTTGATGATGGCAAGTATAAAAGAGGTTTTGTGGGATGTGAGGAATATGTATGTGTTTAAAAGGAAGGATATTGAGGTTAAAAACTGTATAAAAATTATTTTGGGAAAATTGTATTTTTGCTTTGTGTGTGATCAGAGGAGGAGAGGGGAGGTGGATGCAGAGGGAATTTGGAAGACTAAAAAGTGGAAACATTTTGTTAATGTATCTTGAAGTGTTTTTTTTGGTTGTTAATAAAAAAAATTTTCTTGTGTTTTCCAAGGATGATGGGAATAGCGGTTGCACTAAGTATGTGGCACGCTGTTTTACATTCTGCGGCAGAGCAGGGAGAATCGATCTCCCTGCTCTGCCGCCCGGCTGCTATGGGGCCCTTGAGCAGGTGGGGGCCCGGTGCCAGCAGTTGACCCCCCGCCGTCATCGGAAGATCAGCTGTTCCGGCATTTAGCTGATACAGCTGATCGCATTAATGGGAGAATGAGCGCTGCGCTCCTTCTCCCATCATCCCCCTGTCAGTGTCGGCGTCTGACGTCGCCAACACTGACAGCGGGCGCGATGACGTCACTGCCCGGCGCCCGCTGTCAGGAGATCAGCGGGAGCAGCACAGGAACCAGGAAGAAGAGAGGTGAGTATTTATTTATTTTTTTATGGGGATCTGCCGCCTTATTACAGGGTCTGCCTATGGGGATCTGCCGCTTTATTACAGGGTCTGCCTATGGGGATCTGCCGCCTTATTACAGGGTATGCCTATGGGGATCTGCCACCTTATTACAGGGTCTGCCTATGGGGATCTGCCACCTTATTACAGGGTCTGACTATGGGGGTGCTGCCTTATTACAGGGTCTGCCTATAGGGGTGCTGCCTTATTACAGGGTCTGACTATGGGGGTGCTGCCTTATTACAGGGTCTGACTATGGGGGTGCTGCCTTATTACAGGGTCTGTAGAGACACCATCACGTGTTTCTCAACGCAAGCAAAGAATAGCCAGGCCTTTCTCCGGGAAGGAACAACCACGGGAAGGGCAGCATCCGATAAAGGAAAACATCCAATAAAGGAAAACCACCTATGCCAAGCATGGTATCCATCCACAGACAGCTTTTTTTTTTTTTTTTTTTTCCCCTCAGATGGGAAGTTCCACAGTCAGGTAACCAAAACTATAAGGAACTCATCTCCCAAAACAGCGTGCCACACACTTAGTGCCACCGCCATTCCCATCATCATTGGAAAACACACAAAAAATGTTTTAATTAACAACCAAAAACCACTTCAAGATACATTAACAAAATGTTTCCACTTTTTAGTCTTCCAAATTCCCTCTGCATCCACCTCCCCTCTCCTCCTCTGATCACACACAAAGCAAAAATACAATTTTCCCAAAATAATTTTTATACAGTTTTTAACCTCAATATCCTTCCTTTTAAACACATACACATTCCTCACATCCCACAAAACCTCTTTTATACATGCCATCATCAACCACAATACTCTCTCCTTTTCCCCACACATACCCAATCCAAACATAAAGAGCTCAAAAGACAACAGATTCACCTCACACAACTCCTTACACAAACGACCCAGACCTGCAATCACATTTCTAGCATACTGACAATTCCAAAACAAATGCACCACACTCTCACTCCCACCACATCCACTCCTCGGACACCTCTCACTCCTCACTAAACCCCGATTTTTCAGAAACTCCCTCACCGGCAACACCCCATGCAATGACTGCCATACAATCTCACTCTGCCTATTTGTCATACCATTCACACGTACCTTCTTCCATACTTTCTGCACATCATCCCCTCTTACCATTTTAAAATCTGGCAAGAACAGCCTGTGGGCTCGTCCTACAATAATGTCACATTCCATCTCTCTACACTCAATCATCTTATATACAGCTTTCTTCTTTTCTAACAATCTCACATCCACATCACAAAGTTCATACTTCACTAAAAATTTGTAAACCCACACATACCACACAGGAACCTCAAAAGCCACTGGGCTCCTAAGATCTCTTTCACGCCATTTCAAACGAAACAAGAAATTTCCAAACAAAAACCTGCACATACATGCATACTTCCCATCCATCCTAATCACACCTAGTACAAACACCATAATATTCACGCCGAAAAAAACATTCAAATTTGGGAAACCCAATCCCCCCTTATCCAAACTCTTCATAACAATCTCTCTCCTCGCACGCTCCATACATGAACCCCAAAAAAAGACAAACAAAACCCTATTTAATCTTCTAATACACATGCAGCTTGGTGGAAACACCATCGCAACATACAAAAAAATAGGTAACACAACACTCTTAATAACTAAAATTTTACCAAAAAACGTAAGATCCCTCAAACTCCAAAAATTTAACTTACGCTCCACTCTCTCTCTCACATCCACCCAGCTTTCCTCTCCATCCAATTTCTCTGAAAATTTCACACCCAAAACCTTTATCGTTCCACTCACCACATTCACTCCAACATCATCGCTCAGACTCCTTCCCCCAAAATTCTTACACTCACTCTTCTCCCAATTCACTTTAAAAGCAGATGCTCCACAAAAAATAGAAACCAACAACTTCACACGCCGCACCGAACACTCTGAATCACACAGCACACACACATCATCCATATAGCCACTCATCTTCCATTCTCTCCCCCCACCCCCGGGTACTTGCACACCCCGAATCACCTTATCTTTTCTTAACAAACATAACAAAGGCTCAATTGCGCAAATAAAAACGATAGGGGACAAAGGACACCCCTGCCGAACACCCGAAAATACATTTACTCTCCTCCCCACATTTCCATTCAACAACACACAACTGTAAATATTCTTATACAAACTTCTCACTCTCTCAACAAACTCAGAAGGAAAACCCATCTTCACCAACACACTAAACAAAAAACCATGCGCCAATCTATCATACGCCTTCTCAAAATCCAAACTCAACACATACACCCCTTTCTTACGATTCATGCAGTCCCACAAACAATCTCTTAACATACACAAACTTCCATGTATTCGTCTTCCAGGTACCGCACAACATTGCTCCTCACCCACCACACTCCCAACCACGTCACGCATCCTGTTAGCCAAAAGTTTCGCATAAATCTTATAATCACAATTCAGCAATGTGATCGGCCTCCAATTTTTTAATTCACCTTTTTTTGGCAATAACACAACCACCCCTGCACGCATACCATTTGCCACTTCTGCATTCGCCCACATATACTTACATACATCCACAAAATCCTTCCCAATCACATCCCACATCACCCGATAAAATTCCACCGGTAGACCATCCTCCCCCGGTGTTTTATTCAGTGCCATACTGCACACCACCTTCCATACTTCTTCACCCCCCGTCACCTCACCCATCAAACTTTCCCTTTCTATCCTATTCAAACAATTTTCCAAAACACTCAACACCTCACCCTCCAAACCTTCATCCCTCCATTTCACAGCATACAAATCATCATAAAACTTTGCCACTTCCTCACACAAGTCCGCGCCACTAACTTCATTTCCATCCATCCCATTCAAAACACTCATACTCTGTCTCTTCCTAAAAACTTTCTTAAAGAAGAAACGCGAACACTTCTCATTCTTCTCCAAATTCTCTAATTTGGCCCTATACACAATACTCCTCCCTCTTTCTAACAAAAAATCATTCACTTCTTTTTTCACTTTCACTAAATCTTCACTCACATCCATCCCTCCCGCCCTCAACTTATACAACAAACTCAATCTTGCATTTAAAAAAACAAACCTTTCTCTCTTTGCAGCCGCACACTTGTACCCGAGTTTTTTTTAAAAACTCTTGGTTTTCCATTTAACCCAATCCCACCATTCACACACATTTCTGAACTCACTCCTGCACCCACACCACTCTGCATAATGTCTTTCATACTCCTCTCTCACCCCCCTCCTTCCAGCAAACTCACATTCAACTTCCACACACCTTTCCCAGCCACCTCATTAACATGCAAATCCAATTCACACTTCATACACACATGATCCGAAAAAAACACCCTCTCCTGTGCATAACTAACAGGAATCAGATTTTTTGAAACAAAACAATAGTCCAATCTAGACTCCACCCTCCCACTGTCAGAAAAAAACGTATTTAACAACGGAGTTATCTTGCATGCCCGCTGCATATCTTTTAAACCAAAATCACTCACCATATCCATTAACACTTTCCCTGACGCATCGACATTCACACTTCCCACATCACAGTTCATATCACCCACTATCACAACAGGCACTCTTCCTGGAATAAAAAACTTAATTTTTTCAAATAAAACTCTACGCTCCTGTTTATCCACAGGCGCATATACATTAATAACGCAAAAACGAACATTTCTAAACTCAAAATTAGCCAACACACACCTTCCAACCTCAATCACCATATAGTCACACAAACTCACATCATTTCCCTTCACCAAAACACCCACACCATCATTTTTATTACAGGCACTCCCTGACCACACAGACTCACCATGAGGCCATTCTCTCCCCTTCACACCATCCACAATCCCACACTCCTGCAGACAAAAAATTCCTGCATTCTGGGTTGCAAAAAAATCCAAAATGGCTGCCCGCCGCCACCTGCTTTTAAAGACCCTCACATTTTGTGATATGAGTACAAAACCCATCACATACACAAAAAAATACTAAAAAACCAACCTACGAACATGACATTACTCAACTTACATGAAAAACAAACCAAAAGGAAAATAAAATTAAAAAAAAAAAAAAAAAAAAAAAAATTTAAAGGCAAATGCTATATACAAAATCACCTAGCTACTGAAATAATAGCACATATCTACACAGCACCGCCACTGTCCTCCTCCACCATCTGCGCTGAGCAGCTTTCAAAGCCGCTGACCTCCATACACTCCTCCACACGCGCCTTCTTCTGCCCAGCCTTCCTCTGGGGCCCTCCACCTTCATCACAGATTTCCCCACCACCCTCCCTGGGACACTTTCGACCTCCAGGCTCCTCTTCTGAGGAAAAAACGCCAATGCTTTCTGGATCAGAATCAACAATCAATGACGCAGCCATCTCCTCCGCCCCAGAAGTGTCAAAATCCATCAAACCACCCAACTCCTCATCTTTGGTAACTGGGGCCTCCTTTTTTTTCTTTTTATTTTTAACCATAGCACGCTCTTCTTGCTTTGCAGCTCTCCAGAATAACTTGTCCTCCAGCTCCTCCTTCCTCCTTTCAGCCTCCTTGTCCTCCTGCCGTCTATCCCGCCGTCTCTCAACCATGGAGGGCGGAATTACCTCAGCGCTTTGCTGCGCAGATGCCTCGCTTTCCTCCCGCTTCCTCTCCTCCTCCCGTTTCTTAACCTCCTCCTCTCTCTTTTTTTCCTCCTCCTGCCTCCGCTCCTCCCTACGTTTCTTTTCTTCCTCCTCCCTCCTCTCCTCCTCTCTAGTTGGCCTCCTTGGCACACCATATGGACAGTCCTTATACAGGTGCCCTGTATTACCACACTGGTCACATTCACGTGGCATCGGACACTGAGCCGCTGTATGGCCTTCTTGCAGTTACGACAAACCATGCTCTTCTCACATGTGTTCTGTAAGTGCCCAAATTGAAAACACTTCCTGCAATATAGAGGCTGCCCTGCATACGACAGAAAGCCCCTATGACCCGCCACTGAAAAGTTCGCCGGGGGATGGGTAAAGCCTCCCAAACAGCTTGGGTCTTTCCTCAGTTTCACACGAAACACATATTTACAATTAAAAATGCCCAAACAATTTCTCTGTTTCTCTCCACTTTTTACATATTCGCAGTACCGAGCCAGGAACTGCTCCAGCAGCCTTACTTCTGTGTAAGGATTGTACACGGTTACAGTCACTACTTTCTCCATGAGCCCAAACAAAGGCTCCACCCGCACTCCCCCCAGGCAGGGGTCACCATCATGGCTTCTTAACCACTCGAAGACCGTTAGACAGCAAGGCTCACTCACAAAGGTTACGTCATATATACCTTGGTTGTGAAATTCATTCACACTGAAAATGTCAGTCCGATGAGCTCCAGCCTTTCCCTCCAGCAGGTCACGAACCACATACACCACGTTGTTTTTGGCACCATCCTCCACGACCAAACGAATCGTATTCTTGACAAACATCTTCAGTCTTCACTGCCGATACGAATATCGCAGACGAAAATTAGCAGCACGCTGCAAAGAAACACTCGCACCCTCTGACTGCGACACAAGATCGCAGCCAAAAGGCCGAGAGGCACTCCTACCCACAGACAACTGATTCGGGGTGTTTGCCCCTCATCAGTGTGGAGTTGGAAACTGGCTATTAGGAGCAGTGCCTAGTAAAAAGGCTATGAAGGTACAGATGATTGACCTCGTGGAGACCAAAACATCCAACACCGCGGAGACACCATCACGTGTTTCTCAACGCAGTGATCCAGAACACTGCCCCAATATGCAAATGCATGTAGAGTAGTCGTCTGTACCTTCATAGCCTTTTTAATAGGCACTGCTCCTAATAGCCAGTTTCCTATTCCACAGTGATGAGGGGCAAAAACCCCGAAACAGCTGTCTGTGGATGGATACCGTGCTTGGCATAGGTGGTTTTCCTTTATTGGATGTTTTCCTTTATCGGATGCTGCCCTTCCCGTGGTTGTTCCTTCCCGGGGAAAGGCCTGGCTATTCATTTCTTGCATTGAGAAACACGTGATGGTGTCTCCGCAGCTACTCTACATGCATTTGCATATGGTGGCAGTGTTCTGGATCACTGAGTTGAGAAACACGTGATGGTGTCTCCGCGGTGTTGGATGTTTTGGTCTCCACGAGGTCAATCATCTGTACCTTCATAGCATTTTTACTAGGCACTGCTCCTAATAGCCAGTTTCCTACTCCACACTGATGAGGGGCAAAAACCCCGAATCAGCTGTCGGTGGATAGGATTGCTTCTCGGCCTTTTGGCTGCGACCCTGTGTCGCGGTCAGAGGGTGCGGGTAGTTCTTGGCAGCTAATTTTCGTCTGCGTTATTCGTATCGGCAGTGAAGACTGAAGATGTTCATTAAGAATACGATTCGTGTGCTCGTGGAGGATGGTGCCAAAAATAACGTGGTGTATGTGGTTCGTGACCTGCTGGAGGGAAAGGCTGGAGCTCATCGGACTGACATTTTCAGTGTGAATGAATTTCACAACCAAGGTATATATGACGTTACCTTTGTGAGTGAGCCTTGCTGTCTAACTGTCTTCGAGTGGTTAAGAAGCCATGATGGTGACCCCTGCCTGGGGGAGTGCGGGTGGAGCCTCTGTTTGGGCTCATGGAGAAAGTAGTGACTGTTAGGCCGGCCTCACACTGGCGAGTTTTACGGACGTATGAGCGCAGAAAATACATCCGTAAAAAACGCATAACACACAGCCCAATGATTCTCTATGGCCCAGCTCCTATCAGCCGTATTTTACTGATCCGTATTATACGGTCTTCTACGGCAGTAGAAAATCGCAGCATGCTGCGTTTGTCACCGTATTGCGCAAAAAAAAGCCAATGAAAGTCTATGGGGGCCAGAAAAATACGGATTACACACGGACCAACAGTGTGACTTGCGTGAAATACGCCAGACATCTCCAGACATTGCCAGGTGCAAGGAATTGAGCTAAGCCCTCAATCATGAATCCCAGACATGCTAATTAGCTCAAAAAGCAACACAGACATCCCGGAAGGATGGTGGTCGCCTCCACAGAGTTGCATGCATCATGGCCAGTATAATTAATGTCAACATGCTCCTCATCCTGGTCCAAGAAAGGCCAGAAATATGGGACCAGCGGGATCCCAACTACTCCAACCGGGCCAGGAAAGAGGCAGCTTGGAGGGCCATCTGTGGGCTCCTATTCCCTGATTATGCCCAACGGCCATGTGCAGAGCAGACAAGTCTATGTAAGTACACTCATGTATTCCCAAGATTTTACTTTACAAGATGCTTTCTCTACATGATTACTTGAACAATAATTTTTATATATCTATGTCATTTATGGCCATTTTTGGCAATTACAAAAGCTGATTAACATGCCAAAGTGTTTATGTACATAGGTAATCTTGATGTTGCGCTGCTAAATATTTATTTTTACTCATACCTCGTCCAGTGGGGTGTTGACCCTTGTCTTTATTTGTCATAAATTGTCACATTAGGCTAATTATTGCACAAGGCATTTTATTTTCCGATTCAAAATCTTACCTAATGTATGTTTGGAAGAACAGGGTTCTCTCCCCTCTGTACCAGTCTGTGACTGTAAAGTTTCCAACTGTGACCGATATATAGACCACTGCACGTAACCCCTTTAACATCTGCAGCACCATGGAAATAATGGTGCAAGACCAAAAAATAATAAAACTAAGAATAATATATCACTGACAACTGGAATAAGCTATGTTCTGAATGATAGTGAACAATATTTGTGACCTTGTAATTGCAGTGGATGATGTCATGACACGATGGCGCAGCATCCGGGACCAATACCGGCGTGAAAGACAGCAGCGGTCAAGAAGTGGGTCATCAGCCCCACTCAAGAAGCGTAAATATATTTACTATGACCGTCTTTCATTTTTGGATGTCAGTATGAATCTTAGGCAGTAAGTAATAACCTCTCAACACATTTTTATTGATAATAAATCTTAGTAATTTTTATTTGTTAGGGTTATTACATTGCGAATTACATGTAAGGATGTGTAAATATAGTGCAAACTATAATGTAACCAAGCATAAATTCAAAAAGGGTCCTGGAGGAGAGAGGACCCTGCCCGCCAAGCATCCCAAGCTACACCAAGGGATGGGTGAGAATGTAGTAGGCGAGTTTATAGATGTTCATGCAGTGGTTTGTTCGATGGGTTGTTACTACATGTTCTGTGATTGTTTGAAGAGGTGGGTCTTCATGGTTTTGTTGTAGCTTGAAATGGTATGCGACATTATGATGTGTTGTGATAGTGTTGGTAACATTTGGGGTGATCCACAAGAAAAATCTTGTATATTCTTGTGTGAATCTGAGATAAGAGGGGAGTAGAGAAGGAGATGTTGTGCTGATCTGAGGTTGTGTGTATGTATTTTTTGTGAATATAGCTCACAGATGTGTAATTAAACAATGGCCAGAAATAAATGACCTTTTTTTTTTGCCTTTTATTAACAGAACACAGTCTAACCTCACAGAGAGGGAGACCGGGTCGGAATCGGAGGCTGTGATAGATCCTGTAAGTGTGGATGAAGAGGTGGCAGGCCCATCTTTTCAATCTTCAGCATCCATCCTTGAGGACCCATCAGCATCATCATCACTGCAGGCAGCAGCAAGTGAGGAAGATGCAGCACCACCACCCTCAGCAGCACATGATGCTGAAAGGCATGAGGAACATGGCCAGAGCAGCAGCCCTACAGGCCCACTGGTGTCATCCCCACAGGCAGCTGGGCCTTTACGGAGATCCCGCCGAAGGAGAGAGCTGCAAGCCACAAGAAGTGATGTTGACGCTGGGGTCCTCAATTATTTGGCCAGGGCAGCAACGGATGATGGAGAGGAGGCCTTTGCCCGCAACCTTGCCCGTTACCTTAGACCCCTTCCCCGTGAGGTGAGGCTACGTGTGAGAGGGTGTATGCAAATCCTGATTGATTTAAGCACAGCTCCAAATAACCCCTATGAGGTGTTTGAATATCTTGAGCGAAGGCAACTTTCCCAAACCAACCTCTTGCACCTTCAATTCCCTCAACAGGAGCAGGATCAATCAGGATTTTCAGCACCTACTCCACGTATGCCTACACCTCAACCCCTCCCACCACAAAATCTACAAAGGCCATCAGTCTACCAAATGGCAGCATACAACCCCCAATCCCAATATGGCCACTTTACCAGACCCAGTGATGTAGGCTGGTCCCAACCTGGGTTTGGACAACATGGCTATTTTGGGGTTGGGTATGATGCAAGCCAATATGTCCGTCAGCATGAGGCACAGAGACAATTGGCTTATGGACACCACACAACTGGCCAATATGGACAAGGCCAGTATTCTGGGCCACAAGCCACTGCATCCTCAGAGGATGAAGTCCCATTGGCCCAACAAAGGCCCCCTGACCAGGACCCTGAGCTGCCACCATCTCCCCTGCCAACATACAGGGATCTGTAATGTTTTTTTGTGTTTTATTCCTAATCTTTATTTTTGTGAGCTGCCTACCATGTTTGTTATTTATTTTGGCACCATTTCCACTTTGTCGTGGTTACTTGTTTCAAAATCCAAAAAAAAAAAAAGGAAAAATAACATATGAAAAAAATATGTTATCAAGTTACCAAAAAAAGGCTTGGTGTGTAACTAAAATTTGTTAAAAAAAAAAACAATTGATGTTTGTGGACAAATCATTATTGCATCACACACATATTCTATAAACATAAACATATGGTCATTAAGGAAACACAACACACACAGTACTGTTTCAGAGGATGAAAATAGTATATTTGTCAAAGCAATCTTGAAAATAATGAAATCACAGCTGAGAAACAGCATAATCTTGCCAGGGAGTAGAACCCTGAGGAGAAACAAAAAAATTTGTCAAAACATCCCTAACTTTTATGCCAGAAAGGGGAAGGCGCGGAGGAGGGCCATGTGGTGTTGGCCTAATTACACTACGCAACATGTAGGGGAACAGATAGGGCAATCTGTCACAAAGACAGGGATCGTCGGATGGTGTGCTGCCTACCTGGCGCTCGAGTCCGACACATCGCTGATCGGGTGGACAGATTACTGGGAGGGGCTGGTGAGGACCCAGCGGTCATGGTGCACATTGGCACAAATGACAAAGTTAGAGGTAGGTGGAAGGTCCTTAAAGATGATTTCAGGGAATTAGGCTGCAAGCTGAAAGCAAGGACCTCCAACGTGGTATTTTCCGAAATACTGCCTGTACCACGTGCCACGCCAGAGAGGCAACGGGAGATTAGGGAGGTTAATAAGTGGCTCAAGAATTGGTGTAGGAAGGAGGGGTTTGGGTTCCTGCAGAACTGGGCCGACTTCTCAGTTGGCTACAGGCTCTACGCTAGGGACGGGCTGCACCTCAATGGGGAAGGGGCAGCTGTGCTGGGGGAGAAAATGGTTAGAAGGATGGAGGAGTGTTTAAACTAGGGATTGGGGGGGAGGGTATTCATTTTATAGGAGGGGAAGATAGTGCAGATAGAGACCTGGGCACAAATAAGGAAGTTGGGGGTGGCGGTGGCATGGGGGGTGGGGTTAGAACAGTTAGTAATTTAAGAAAGAATAGAGGTACAGAGAGTAACATCAAGTGCATGTATACTAATGCCAGAAGCCTCGCCAACAAAATGGATGAATTAGAACTAATGTTGTTGGAGCATAATTATGACATGGTGGGGATATCTGAGACGTGGCTGGATGAGAGCCATGACTGGGCTTTTAACTTGCAGGGCTATAGCCTGTTCAGAAATGACCGTACAGATAAGCGAGGGGGAGGGGTGTGTCTATATGTAAAATCTTCCTTAAAACCCATCCTGCGTGATAATATAGGTGAATTTAATGAAAATGTAGAGTCCCTGTGGGTGGAGATAAGGGGAGGGGGGAAAAATAATAAATTACTGATAGGGATTTGTTATAAATCTCCAAAAATAATGGAAGCAATGGAGAATATCCTCGTAAAGCAAATAGATGAAGCTGCGACTCAAGGAGAAGTCATTATTATGGGGGACTTCAACTACCCTGAAATAGATTGGGGAACAGAAACCTGCAGTTCCAGCAAAGGTAATCGGTTTTTGACAACTATGAGAGACAATTACCTTTCACAACTGGTTCAGGACCCAACAAGGAGGGGGGCACTGCTAGACCAACAGGCCAGACCGCATATCAAATATAAGGGTTGGGGGTCACTTGGGGAATAGTGATCACAAAATAATAAGTTTTCATGTAACCTTTAATAAGATGGGTAGTAGGGGGGTGACAAGGACACTAAACTTCAGGAGGGCAAATTTCCAACGGATGAGAGAGGATCTTGGTGCAATTAACTGGGACGATATCCTGAGACACAAAAATACACAAAGAAAATGGGAGACGTTTATTAGCATCCTGGATAGGACCTGTGCACAGTATATACCGTATGGGAATAAACATACTAGAAATAGGAGGAAACCAATATGGCTAAATAGAGCTGTAAGGGGCGCAATAAGGGACAAAAAGAAAGCATTTAGAGAATTAAAGGAAGTAGGTAGTGAGGAGGCATTAAATAAATACAAAAAATTAAATAAATTCTGTAAAAAGCAAATCAAGGCAGCAAAGATTGAGACAGAGAGACTCATTGCCAGAGAGAGTAAAAATAATCCCAAAATATTCTTTAACTATATAAATAGTAAGAAACTAAAAAATGACAGTGTTGGCCCCCTTAAAAATAATCTGGGGGAAATGGTGGATGAGGATGAGGAAAAAGCCAATATGCTAAATGACTTTTTTTCATCAGTATTTACAAAAGAAAATCCCATGGCAGACAAAATGACTAGTGATAAAAATTCCCCATTAAATGTCACCTGCTTAACCCAGCAGGAAGTACAGGAAGTACAGCGGCGTCTAAAAATAACTAAAATTGACAAATCTCCGGGCCCGGATGGGATACACCCCCGAGTACTGCAGGAACTAAGTACAGTCATTGATAGACCATTATTTTTAATCTTTAAAGACTCCATAATAACAGGGTCTGTACCACAGGACTGGCGTATAGCAAATGTGGTGCCAATATTCAAAAAAGGGGCAAAAACTGAACTCGGTAATTATAGGCCAGTAAGCTTAACCTCTACTGTGGGTAAAATCCTGGAGGGCATTCTAAGGGATACTATACTGGAGTATCTGAAGAGGAATAACCTTATGACCCAGTATCAGCACGGGTTTACTAGGGACCGTTCATGTCAGACTAATTTGATCAGCTTTTATGAAGAGGTAAGTTCCGGACTGGACCAAGGGAACCCAGTGGACGTAGTGTATATGGACTTTTCCAAAGCTTTTGATACGGTGCCGCACAAAAGGTTGTTACATAAAATGAGAGTAATGGGGATAGGGGAAAATATGTGTAAGTGGGTTGAGAGCTGGCTCAGGGATAGGAAACAAAGGGTGGTTATTAATGGAGCACACTCAGACTGGGTTGCGGTTAGCAGTGGGGTACCACAGGGGTCAGTATTGGGCCCTCTTCTTTTTAACATATTTATTAATGACCTTGTAGGGGGCATTCAGAGTAGAATTTCAATATTTGCAGATGACACTAAACTCTGCAGGGTAATCAATACAGGGGAGGACAATTTTATATTACAGGATGATTTATGTAAACTAGAAGCTTGGGCTGATAAATGGCAAATGAGCTTTAATGGGGATAAATGTAAGGTCATGCACTTGGGTAGAAGTAATAAGATGTATAACTATGTGCTTAATTCTAAAACTCTGGGCAAAACCGTCAATGAAAAAGACCTGGGTATATGGGTGGATGACAAACTCATATTCAGTGGCCAGTGTCAGGCAGCTGCTACAAAGGCAAATAAAATAATGGGATGTATTAAAAGAGGCATAGATGCTCATGAGGAGAACATAATTTTACCTCTATACAAGTCACTAGTTCGACCACACTTAGAATACTGTGCACAGTTCTGGTCTCCGGTGTATAAGAAAGACATAGCTGAACTGGAGCGGGTGCAGAGAAGAGCGACCAAGGTTATTAGAGGACTGGGGGGTCTGCAATACCAAGATAGGTTATTACACTTGGGGCTATTTAGTTTGGAAAAACGAAGACTAAGGGGTGATCTTATTTTAATGTATAAATATATGAGGGGACAGTACAAAGACCTTTCTGATGATCTTTTTAATCATAGACCTGAGACAGGGACAAGGGGGCATCCTCTACGTCTGGAGGAAAGAAGGTTTAAGCATAATAACAGACGCAGATTCTTTACTGTAAGAGCAGTGAGACTATGGAACTCTCTGCCGTATGATGTTGTAATGAGTGATTCATTAATTAAATTTAAGAGGGGACTGGATACCTTTCTGGAAAAGTATAATGTTACAGGGTATATATACTAGATTCCTTGATAAGGCGTTGATCCAGGGAACTAGTCTGATTGCCGTATGTGGAGTCGGGAAGGAATTTTTTTCCCCATGGTGGAGTTACTCTTTGCCACATTTTTTTTTGCCTTCCTCTGGATCAACATGTTAGGGCATGTTAGGTTAGGCTATGGGTTGAACTAGATGGACTTACAGTCTTCCTTCAACCTTAATAACTATGTAACTATGTAACTATGTGTTCATCATTACCATCTGAGAAGCAATCATGTATACGGGTATAGTTGTGCAAAATTACTGATGCTTTGATAACTTCATTGACTGTAGCCTCACTGAGCTGTATGGCAGTCTGTAGGACACGCCATTTGGCCACCAGAATACCAAAGGCGCACTCCACCAGTCTCCACGCCCTAGAAAGGCGCAAATTAAATATCCTCCGACGGTGGTCCAGGTTGCGCCGGGGATAAGGCCTCATGACGTGTCTGGTCAGTTGGAACGCCTCATCACCAACAAAAAAAAAAGGCAGTGCTTCTGCAGTGGAGCCCGGGAGTTGTTGTGGTGGTGGGAGATGTAACTGGTTGTCACGTAGCCGCCGACCCATTATAGACGAATTGAAGACCCTAGAGTCTAAAGTTCGGCCATAGGCCCCAATGTCTACAATTATAAACCTGTAGTTACTGTCAACTACAGCTAACAGAACTACAGAGAAAAACTGCTTATAGTTGTAGAATTGGGAGCCAGAGTTCGGCGGCTTACGTACCCGGATATGTTTCCCATCCACCGCTCCAATGCAGTTTGGGAAGTCACAATTGACCTGGAACCCATGGGCTATTTTGAGCCAATCAGCCTGTTTTGGCTCAGGCATCACAAGGTCCTTGAGTCTATCCCATATTTGCCGACAGGTTAAACGCACAATGCCAGAAATTGTTGATTGTCCAATCAAAAACTCCAGGTGGTCCCGCAAAGGACAATCCAGTGGACAGGAATCTGAAAGTGAAACAAACAAAAAAATTATGTAGGTTTCCAGAGTGCACACAAAACATGAATAAGCACAATCATATTTGCTTTTTTCAAAACCAAGATTAATGCTGGAAACCGACAAATTTCCAAAGGGTGCTTAACTATAATATTTTCGTAACTTTGTCACATCTGCTTGTGACCTAATGTACACATATTCGGGTAAAAAAAAAGGAAACAAACACATAAAATAAAAAAGAACATCAACATACAGTATGTGAGGATGTAGAATACATACCGCAATGTAAGGAGAAGACGTTCCTTGACGGAGATGGCTTTGCGCATCCTTGTGTCCTGAAATGTGATTCCTGGGCGTAATATCTCCAACAATCTGTCAAATGTTTGGATTGTCATGCGACAGTAGAGATAGAACTTTTCTGGATGTTCCCGCAGAGCTGTATATAGCCGATGAAAATGGCCTTTAGTGAGGCGTTTTGTCAAAAGAGGATGCACCCACATTCTTCTGCTCCTTCTTCGTGGATCCACAATCACAAGGTATGGCTGGCCAAACCGACGCGACAAGACCCAGTTAAACAAAACCCGCTGCGTTGGGGTGAACTGCAGGTGGTCAGACATGGTACAAATGTTACCACAACACTACAACAGATGTCAAACCACAAAATGACCATATGGGAGTGAGCCACCTGTTGTAGAGGCCTTAAATAGGGTTGATGACGGTAATTTAAATCAAGTTCAGCCTCCAAAACCGTTAAATGTCCATTTTGTCAGGTTGCGTGAAAAATACGCATTACGGTGGGCATACGGATTACATACGCAACATTACATGCGCAAAATACACGACCACACCTTGACTACGGAGTACTTACGGATCACCGTATTTCGAATCTTGAGGCGTATTACGGCCGTAAAAAGCGGACCGTATTTTTATACGCTGAGTGTGAGGCCGGCCTTACCGTGTATAATCCTTACACAGAAGTAAGGCTGCTGGAGCAGTTCCTGGCCCGCTACTGCGAATGTGAAAAGTGTAGAAAAACAGAGAAATTGTTTGGGCATTTTTAATTGTAAATATGTGTTTCGTGTGAAACTGAGGAAAGACCCAAGCTGTTTGGGAGGTTTTACCCATCCCCCAGCGAACTTTTCAGTGGCGGGTCATAGGGGCTTTCTGTCGTATGCAGGGCAGCCTCTATACTGCAGGAATTGTTTCCAATTTGGGCACTTACAGAACACGTGTGAGAAGAGCATGGTTTGTCATAACTGCAAGCAAGAAGGCTATGCGGCGGCTCAGTGTCCGATGCCATGTGAATGTGACCAGTGTGGTAATACAGGGCACCTGTATAAGGACTGTCCATATGGTGTGCCAAGGAGGCCAACTAGAGAGGAGGAGAGGCAGGAGGAGGAAGAAAAGAAACGTAAGGAGGAGCGGAGGCAGGAGGAGGAAAAAAAGAGAGGAGGAGGTTAAGAAACGGGAGGAGGAGAGGAAGCGGGAGGAAAGCGAGGCATCTGCGCAGCAAAGCGCTGAGGTAATTCCGCCCTCCATGGTTGAGAGATGGCGGGAAAGACAGCAGGAGGACAAGGAGGCTGAAAGGAGGAAGGAGGAGCTGGAGGACAAGTTATTCTGGAGAGCTGCAAAGCAAGAAGAGCGTGCTATGGTTAAAAAGAAAAAGAAAAAAAAGGAGGCCCCAGTTACCAAAGATGAGGAGTTGGGTGTTTTGATGGTTTTTGACACTTCTGGGGCGGAGGAGATGGCTGCGTCGTTGATTCTTGATTCTGATCCAGAAAGCATTGGCGTTTTTTCCTCAGAAGAGGAGCCTGGAGGTTGAAAGTGTCCCAGGGAGGGTTGTGGGGAAATCTGTGACTCTGAAGTTCGTGAAGGTGGAGGGCCCCAGAGGAAGGCTGGGCAGAAGAAGACGCGTGTGGAGGAGTGTATGGAGGTCAGCGGCTCTGAAAGCTGCTCAGCGGAGATGGTGGAGGAGGACAGTGGCAGTGCTGTGTAGTCAGGGGTGGATTAAGGGTAGCCAGGGCCTCGGGCTGTTCAGACACTGTGGGCCCCCCCCCGTCATGTGACGGGGTCATGTGACGGGGTCATGTGACAAAGCTTTTGTAAGCCGCCACCATAACACGGTAGACACTTTTGCCCGGGCCCTACTCTACTGTAACCTATTAAACATTTGTTAAAATATGCAATACAATTTAAGTATATTTTGATTTATTTTTCAATTTTTAAAATGACCAATAATATCACATACAAGGAACAAATACCACCGCACCATAACCAGACCACATATTACAACTACAGTGATCGAATAATATCACATACAGGGAACAAATACCGCTACACCATGTCAAGACCACATATTACCACCACTTGGTGACCAAATAGCACATACAAGGGACAAATACCGCAACACCATTTCCAGACCACATGTTACCACCACATAGTGACTGAATACTACAATACTGTTCAGTGATAAAAAAAACAAAAAAAACACAATACTATCACCATAAGTGCCAGTATTCACAGGAGATCTGTACTTAGTATGCAGTGTCAGTGTAGAGGTTATACAGTGATCACCGGTGATATTATACACAGGACCTCTGCATATAGTATACAGTGTATAGTGTCAGTGTATAGGTAACACTGACTCACCAGTGACGTCTCTAGGTGAAGTCCTTCACCTTTCATCCAGCACAGACCGCCATCATTTCTTCCAGCCAGGGCTCGTCTCTGCAGGAAATAACACAGTTATCTAGAGCTCCGATTGCAGAACACATTACTTAATTTTTCCCAACGTCTACATTACACCACATGAAGAAAAAAAGGCGATATAGTGTCACTCTGCAAAGTAACAGGACCGCCCCCTCATTTAAAACAATATACTCAAAATAAAATAAATACATCACTGCAGTAATAATATCCCTTAATTAGCCCCTATGGTAATAATATTCCCCATTTTGGCCCCGTGTGTCATGATTCTCAATGGCGAGAGAACATAGCCCAGCATATATGAGAACTAGCTCTTGGAAGATGGAAACTATACTGACCATGAACTAAACCTGCCGCACAACTAGAAGTGGCCGGGTAGCATGCCTACGTTTTTTTATCCCTAGATGCCCAGCGCCAGCCGGAGAACTACCTAATCCTAGCAGAGGAAAAGACAGTCCTGGCTCACCTCTAGAGAAATTTTCCCAAAAGGCAGACAGAGGCCCCCACATATATTGGCGGTGATTTTAGATGAAAAGACAAACGTAGTATGAAAATAGGTTTAGCAAAATCGAGGTCCGCTTACTAGATAGCAGGAAGACAGAAAGGGCACTTTCATGGTCAGCAGAAAACCCTATCAAAACACCATCCAGAAATTACTTTAAGACTCTAGCATTAACTCATAACACCAGAGTGGCAATTTCCGATCACTAGAGCTTTCCAGACACAGTAACGAAACAGCAGCTGTGAACAGGAACAAAATGCAAAAACACACAAGGACAAAAGTCCAACTTAGCTGGGAGTTGTCTAGTAGCAGGAACATGCACAGAAGGCTTCTGATTACATTGTTGACCGGCAAGAAACTGACAGAGGAGCAAGGTTATATAGCGACTCCCACATCCTGATAGGAGCAGGTGAACAGAGGGGATGATGCACACAAGTTCAATTCCACAAGTGGCCACCGGGGGAGCCCAGAATCCAATTTCACAACAGTACCCCCCCCTCAAGGAGGGGGCACCGAACCCTCACCAGAACCACCAGGGCGATCAGGATGAGCCCTATGAAAGGCACGGACAAGATCGGAGGCATGAACATCAGAGGCAGTGACCCAAGAATTATCCTCCTGACCGTATCCCTTCCATTTGACCAGATACTGGAGTTTCCGTCTGGAAACACGAGAGTCTAAGATCTTTTCCACAACGTACTCCAACTCACCCTCAACCAACACCGGAGCAGGAGGCTCAACGGAAGGCACAACCGGTACCTCATACCTGCACAACAATGACCGATGAAAAACATTATGAATCAAAAAGGATGCAGGGAGGTCCAAACGGAAGGACACAGGGTTAAGAATCTCCAATATCTTGTACGGGCCGATGAACCGAGGCTTAAACTTAGGAGAAGAAACCCTCATAGGGACAAAACGAGAAGACAACCACACCAAGTCCCCAACACAAAGCCGAGGACCAACACGACGACGGCGGTTGGCAAAAAGCTGAGTCTTCTCCTGGGACAACTTCAAATTGTCCACCACCTGCCCCCAAATCTGATGCAACCTCTCCACCACAGCATCCACTCCAGGACAATCCGAAGATTCCACTTGACCGGAGGAAAATCGAGGATGAAACCCCGAATTACAGAAAAACGGGGACACCAAGGTGGCAGAGCTGGCCCGATTATTGAGGGCGAACTCCGCCAAAGGCAAAAAAGCAACCCAATCATCCTGATCCGCAGACACAAAACACCTCAAATATGTCTCCAAGGTCTGATTAGTCCGCTCGGTCTGGCCATTAGTCTGAGGATGGAAAGCAGACGAAAAAGACAAATCTATGCCCATCCTAGCACAGAATGCCCGCCAAAATCTAGACACGAATTGGGTCCCTCTGTCAGAAACGATATTCTCAGGAATACCATGCAAACGAACAACATTTTGAAAAAACAGAGGAACCAACTCGGAAGAAGAAGGCAACTTAGGCAAGGGAACCAGATGGACCATCTTAGAGAAACGGTCACACACCACCCAGATGACAGACATCTTCTGAGAAACAGGCAGATCCGAAATAAAATCCATCGAGATGTGCGTCCAAGGCCTCTTCGGGATAGGCAAGGGTAACAACAATCCACTAGCCCGAGAACAACAAGGCTTGGCCCGAGCACAAACGTCACAAGACTGCACAAAGCCTCGCACATCTCGTGACAGGGAAGGCCACCAGAAGGACCTTGCCACCAAATCCCTGGTACCAAAGATTCCAGGATGACCTGCCAACGCAGAAGAATGAACCTCAGAGATGACTCTACTGGTCCAATCATCAGGAACAAACAGTCTACCAGGTGGGCAACGATCAGGTCTATCCGCCTGAAACTCCTGCAAGGCCCGCCGCAGGTCTGGAGAAACGGCAGACAATATCACTCCATCTTTAAGGATACCTGTGGGCTCAGAATTACCAGGGGAGTCAGGCTCAAAACTCCTAGAAAGGGCATCCGCCTTAACATTCTTAGAACCCGGTAGGTACGACACCACAAAATTAAACCGAGAGAAAAACAACGACCAGCGCGCCTGTCTAGGATTCAGGCGCCTGGCAGACTCAAGGTAAATTAAATTTTTGTGGTCAGTCAATACCACCACCTGATGTCTGGCCCCCTCAAGCCAGTGACGCCACTCCTCAAAAGCCCACTTCATGGCCAAAAGCTCCCGATTCCCAATATCATAATTCCGCTCGGCGGGCGAAAATTTACGGGAAAAAAAAGCACAAGGTCTCATCACGGAGCAGTCGGAACTTCTCTGCGACAACACCGCCCCAGCTCCGATTTCAGAAGCGTCGACCTCAACCTGAAAAGGAAGAGCAACATCAGGCTGACGCAACACTGGGGCGGAAGAAAAGCGGCGCTTGAGCTCCCGAAAGGCCTCCACAGCATCAGGGGACCAATCAGCAACATCAGCACCCTTCTTAGTCAAATCAGTCAATGGTTTCACAACATCAGAAAAACCAGCAATAAATCGACGATAAAAGTTAGCAAAGCCCAAAAATTTCTGAAAACTCTTAAGAGAAGAGGGTTGCGTCCAATCACCAATAGCCTGAACCTTGACAGGATCCATCTCGATGGAAGAGGGGGAAAAAATGTATCCCAAGAAGGAAATCTTTTGAACCCCAAAAACACACTTAGAACCCTTCACACACAAGGAATTAGACCGCAAAACCTGAAAAACCCTCCTGACCTGCTGGACATGAGAGTCCCAGTCATCCGAAAAAATCAGAATATCATCCAGATACACAATCATAAATTTATCCAAATAATCGCGGAAAATGTCATGCATAAAGGACTGGAAGACTGAAGGGGCATTTGAAAGACCAAAAGGCATCACCAAATACTCAAAATGGCCCTCGGGCGTATTAAATGCGGTTTTCCACTCATCCCCCTGCTTGATTCGCACCAAATTATACGCCCCACGGAGATCAATCTTAGAGAACCACTTGGCCCCCTTTATACGAGCAAACAAATCAGTAAGCAGTGGTAACGGATATTGATATTTAACCGTGATTTTATTCAAAAGTCGATAATCAATACACGGCCTCAAAGAGCCGTCTTTCTTAGACACAAAGAAAAAACCGGCTCCTAAGGGAGATGACGAAGGACGAATATGTCCCTTTTCCAAGGACTCCTTTATATATTCTCGCATAGCAGCGTGTTCAGGCACAGACAGATTAAATAAATGACCCTTAGGGTATTTACTACCCGGGATCAAGTCTATGGCACAATCACACTCCCGGTGCGGAGGTAGTGAACCAACCTTGGGTTCTTCAAAAACGTCACGAAAGTCAGACAAGAATTCAGGAATCTCAGAGGGAATAGATGATGAAATGGAAACCAAAGGTACGTCCCCATGAGTTCCTTTACATCCCCAGCTTAACACAGACATAGCTCTCCAGTCGAGGACTGGGTTATGAGATTGCAGCCATGGCAATCCCAGCACCAAAACATCATGTAGATTATACAGCACCAGAAAGCGAATAACCTCCTGGTGATCCGGATTAACATGCATAGTCACTTGTGTCCAGTATTGTGGTTTATTACTAGCCAATGGGGTGGAGTCAATCCCTTTCAGAGGTATCGGAGCCTCCAATGGCTCCAAATCATACCCACAGCGTTTGGCAAAGGACCAATCCATAAGACTCAAAGCAGCGCCAGAGTCGACATAGGCGTCCGCGGTAATAGATGACAAAGAACAAATCAGGGTCACAGATAGAATAAACTTAGACTGTAAAGTGCTAATTGAAACAGACTTGTCAGGCTTCTTAGTACGCTTAAAGCATGCTGATATAACATGAGTTGAATCACCACAATAGAAGCACAACCCATTTTTTCGTCTAAAATTCTGCCGCTCGCTTCTGGACAGAATTCTATCACATTGCATATTTTCTGGCGTTTTCTCAGTAGATACCGCCAAATGGTGCACAGGTTTGCGCTCCCGCAGACGCCTATCGATCTGAATAGCCATCGTCATGGACTCATTCAGACTCGCAGGCACAGGGAACCCCACCATAACATCCTTAATGGCATCAGAGAGACCTTCTCTGAAAATCGCCGCCAGGGCGCACTCATTCCACTGAGTAAGCACAGACCATTTGCGGAATTTTTGGCAGTATATTTCAGCTTCATCTTGCCCCTGAGACAAGGACATCAAGGCCTTTTCCGCCTGAAGCTCTAAATGAGGTTCCTCATAAAGCAACCCCAAGGCCAGAAAAAACGCATCCACATTGAGCAACGCAGGATCCCCTGGTGCCAATGCAAAAGCCCAGTCTTGAGGGTCGCCCCGGAGCAAGGAAATTACAATCCTGACCTGCTGTGCAGGGTCTCCGGCAGAGCGAGACTTCAGGGACAAAAACAATTTGCAATTATTTTTAAAATTTTGAAAGTGAGATCTATTCCCTGAGAAGAATTCAGGCAAAGGAATTCTAGGCTCAGACATAGGTGCATGAACAACAAAATCTTGCAAATTTTGTACCTTTGTGGCGAGATTATTCAAACCTGCAGCCACACTCTGAAGATCCATTTCAAACAGGTGAACACAGAGCCATTCAAGGATTAGAAGGAGAGAAAGAGAGGAAGGCTGCAGTATAGGCAGACTAGCAAGTGATTCAATTAAGAGCACACTCAGAACTAGAGGGAAAAAAAAAAAAAAAAATTGTAGCAGACTTCTTTTTTCTCTCCTTTCTCAGCAGTAATTTAACCCTTTTTGGGCCGGTCAAACTGTCATGATTCTCAATGGCGAGAGAACATAGCCCAGCATATATGAGAACTAGCTCTTGGAAGATGGAAACTATACTGACCATGAACTAAACCTGCCGCACAACTAGAAGTGGCCGGGTAGCATGCCTACGTTTTTTTATCCCTAGATGCCCAGCGCCAGCCGGAGAACTACCTAATCCTAGCAGAGGAAAAGACAGTCCTGGCTCACCTCTAGAGAAATTTTCCCAAAAGGCAGACAGAGGCCCCCACATATATTGGCGGTGATTTTAGATGAAAAGACAAACGTAGTATGAAAATAGGTTTAGCAAAATCGAGGTCCGCTTACTAGATAGCAGGAAGACAGAAAGGGCACTTTCATGGTCAGCAGAAAACCCTATCAAAACACCATCCAGAAATTACTTTAAGACTCTAGCATTAACTCATAACACCAGAGTGGCAATTTCCGATCACTAGAGCTTTCCAGACACAGTAACGAAACAGCAGCTGTGAACAGGAACAAAATGCAAAAACACACAAGGACAAAAGTCCAACTTAGCTGGGAGTTGTCTAGTAGCAGGAACATGCACAGAAGGCTTCTGATTACATTGTTGACCGGCAAGAAACTGACAGAGGAGCAAGGTTATATAGCGACTCCCACATCCTGATAGGAGCAGGTGAACAGAGGGGATGATGCACACAAGTTCAATTCCACAAGTGGCCACCGGGGGAGCCCAGAATCCAATTTCACAACACCCGTGTGTCTCATTCCTGGCTCCAGCCATATCTTCTCGCATCCTGCCCTCATGAGTATCCATTCTACCCAATATGATCTCCCCATCCTGCCCCATCTGTCTCCATCGCATCCATCCTGGCCCATGATCTTATCCTGCCCCATGTCTTTCATTCTGCCCCGTGTCTCCAATCATGCCCTATATCTACATTCTGCCCATGTCTCCAGTCCTGCCCCCAGTGTGTCCAGCAATCTCCCCCAGTGTGTCCAGCATATTACCCCCAGTGTGCCCAGCAATCTGCCCCAGTATGTCCAGCATACTGCCCCCAGTGTGTCCAGCATACTGCCCCCAGTGTGTCCAGCATATTGCTCCCAGTGTGTCCAGCATCCTGCCCCAGTGTGTCCAGCATTCTGCCCCAGTGTGTCCAGCATTCTGCCCCAGTGTGTCCAGCATTTTGCCCCAGTGTCTCCAGCATTGCCCCCAGTCTGTCCAGCAATCTGCTCCAGGGTCTCCAGCATATTGCCCCCAGTGTGTCCAGCAATCTGCCCCAGTGTGTCCAGCATATTACCCCCAGTGTGCCCAGCAATCTGCCCCAGTATGTCCAGCATACTGCTCCCATTATGTCCAGCAATCTGCCCCCAGTGTCTCCAGCATTCTGCCCCAGTGTCTCCAATATTGCCCCCAGTCTGTCCGGCAATCTGCCCCAGTGTCTCCAGCATATTGCCCCCAGTCTGTGTCTCCAATATTGCCCCCAGTCTGTCCAGCAATCTGCCCCAGTGTCTCCAGCATATTGCCCCCAGTCTGTGTCTCCAATATTGCCCCCAGTCTGTCCAGCAATCTGCCCCCAGTCTGTCCAGCAATCTGCCCCCAGTCTGTCCAGCAATCTGCCCCAGTCTGTCCAGCATTCTGCCCCAGTGTGTCCAATATTGCCCCCAGTGTCTCCAGCATATTGCCCCCAGTGTCTCCAGCATATTGCCCCCAGTGTCTCCAGCAATCTGCCCCCAGTGTGTCCAGCATTCTGCCCCAGTGTCTCCAATATTGCCCCCAGTCTGTCCAGCAATCTGCCCCAGTGTCTCCAGCATATTGCCCCCAGTCTGTCGAGCAATCTGCCCCAGTGTCTTCTCTCCAGCATTGCCCCCGTGTGACCAGCAATCTGGCCGTTCGCAAAGAGAAAAAAAAAAACAAAAACAAAGTTCTCCTCACCTGACCTGTGTGCTCCAGCGCGAGCTCCCTCCAGCAGCTCGCACTCGCCGGCGACTGACAATGACGACAGACACCGGCGACGTGTGAGCTGCGCCTGCGGCAGACTTCAGCTGTCAGCCTCCAATTGGCTGGCGGCTGTTGTTAACTATTGACGTGCGGGCGTGCGCCCACACGTCAATAGGTGAAACTGCTGCAGCGCCGGTAGGGGCCCGGTGAGCAGATGAGAAGGGGCCCGATACGGCCCCCTCTCTGCCCACCGGGCCCATACGCCAGTCAGGGTGGTGATGCACTGACTGGCGGCGGGCAATCTGAGCGGTAGCCGAGGGCCCCCCCACACCGCTGGGCCCTGGGCTACCGCCCAGATTGACCCTATTATAATCCGCCCCTGTGTGTAGTTATGTGCTATTATTTCAGTAGCATTTGCCTTTAAAAGTGTTTTTATTTTTTTTTTGTGTTTTTCATGTAAGTTGAGTAATGTCATGTTCGTAGGTTGTTTTCTTTAGTATTTTTTTGTGTATGTGATGGGTTTTGTAATCATATCACAAAATGTGAGGGTCTTTAAAAGCAGGTTGCGGCGGGCAGCCATTTTGGATTTTTTTGCAACCCAGAATGCAGGAATTTTTTGTCTGCAGGAGTGTGGGATTGTGGATGGTGTGAAGGGGAGTGAATGGCCTCATGGTGCGTCTGTGTGGTCAGGGAGTGCCTGTAATAAAAATGATGGTGTGGGTTTTTTGGTGAAGGGAAATGATGTGAGTTTGTGTGACTATATGGTGATTGAGGTTGGAAGGTGTGTGTTGGCTAATTTTGAGTTTAGAAATGTTCGTTTTTGCGTTATTAATGTATATGCACCTGTGGATAAACAGGAGCGTAGAGTTTTATTTGAAAAAATTAAGTTTTTTATTCCAGGAAGAGTGCCTGTTGTGATAGTGGGTGATATGAACTGTGATGTGGGAAGTGTGAATGTCGATGCATCAGGGAAAGTGTTAATGGATATGGTGAGTGATTTTGGTTTAAAAGATATGCAGCGGGCATGCAAGATAACTCCGTTGTTAAATACGTTTTTTTCTGACAGTGGGAGGGTGGAGTCTAGATTGGACTATTGTTTTGTTTCAAAAAATCTGATTCCTGTTAGTTATGCACAGGAGAGGGTGTTTTTTTCGGATCATGTGTGTATGAAGTGTGAATTGGATTTGCATGTTAATGAGGTGGCTGGGAAAGGTGTGTGGAAGTTGAATGTGAGTTTGCTGGAAGGAGGGGGGTGAGAGAGGAGTATGAAAGACATTATGCAGAGTGGTGTGGGTGCAGGAGTGATTTCAGAAATGTGTGTGAATGGTGGGATTGGGTTAAATGTAAAACCAAGAGTTTTTTAAAAAAAAACTCGGGTACAAGTGTGCGGCTGCAAAGAGAGAAAGATTTGTTTTTTTAAATGCAAGATTGAGTGTGTTGTATAAGTTGAGGGCGGGAGGGATGGATGTGAGTGAAGATTTAGTGAAAGTGAAAAAAGAAGTGAATGATTTTTTGTTAGAAAGAGGGAGGAGTATTGTGTATAGGGCCAAATTAGAGAATTTGGAGAAGAATGAGAAGTGTTCATGTTTTTTCTTTAAGAGAGTTTTTGGGAAGAGACAGAGTATGAGTGTTTTGAATGGGATGGATGGAAATGAAGTTAGTGGCGTGGACTTGTATGAGGAAGTGGCAAAGTTTTATGATGATTTGTATGCTGTGAAATGGAGGGATGAAGGTTTGGAGGGTGAGGTGTTGAGTGTTTTGGAAAATAGTTTGAATAGGATAGAAAGGGACAGTTTGATGGGTGATGTGACGGGTGAAGAAGTATGGAATGTGGTGTGCAGTATGGCGCTGAATAAAACACCGGGGGAGGATGGTCTACCGGTGGAATTTTATCGGGTGATGTGGGATGTGATTGGGAGGATTTTGTGGATGTATGTAAGTATATGTGGGCGAATGCAGAGGTGGCAAATGGTATGCATGCAGGGGTGGTTGTGTTATTGCCAAAAAAAAATTGGAGGCCGATCACATTGCTGAATTGTGATTATAAGATTTATGCGAAACTTTTGGCTAACAGGATGTGTGGCGTGGTTGGCAGTGTGGTGGGTGAGGAGCAATGTTGTGCGGTACCTGGAAGACGAATACATGGAAGTTTGTGTATGTTGAGAGATTGTTTGTGGGACTGCATGAATCGTAAGAAAGGGGTGTATGTGTTGAGTTTGGATTTTGAGAAGGCGTATGATAGATTGGCGCATGGTTTTTTGTTTAGTGTGTTGGTGAAGATGGGTTTTCCTTCTGAGTTTGTTGAGAGAGTGAGAAGTTTGTATAAGAATATTTAGAGTTGTGTGTTGTTGAATGGAAATGTGGGGAGGAGAGTAAATGTATTTTCGGGTGTTCGGCAGGGGTGTCCTTTGTCCCCTATCATTTTTGTTTGCGCAATTGAGCCTTTGTTATGTCTGTTAAGAAAAGATAAGGTGATTCGGGGTGTGCAAGTACCCAGGGGTGGGGGGAGAGAGTGGAAGATGAGTGGTTATATGGATGATGTGTGTGTGCTGTGTGATTCAGAGTGTTCGGTACGGTGTGTGAAGTTGTTGGTTTCTATTTTTTGTGGAGCATCTGCTTTTAAAGTGAATTGGGAGAAGAATGAGTGTAAGAATTTTGGGGGAAGGAGTCTGAGCGATGATGTTGGAGTGAATGTGGTGAGTGGATCGATAAAGGTTTTGGGTGTGAAATTTTCAGAGAAATTGGATGGAGAGGAAAGCTGGGTGGAAGTGAAAGAGCGAGTGGAGCATAAGTTTAATTTTTGGAGTTTGAGGGATCTTACGTTTTTTTGGTAAAATTTTAGTTATTAAGAGTGTTGTGTTACCTATTTTTTTGTATGTTGCGATGGTTTTTCCACCAAGTTACATGTGTATTAGAAGATTAAATAGGGTTTTGTTTGTCTTTTTTTGGGGTTCATGTATGGAGCGTGCGAGGAGAGAGATTGTTATGAAGAGTTTGGATAAGGGGGGACTGGGTTCCCCAAATTTGAATGTTTTTTTCGGCGTGAATATTATGGTGTTTGTATTAGGTGTGATTAGGATGGATGGGAAGTATGCATGTATGTGCAGGTTTTTGTTTGGAAATTTCTTGTTTCGTTTGAAATGGCGTGAAAGAGATCTTAGGAGCCCAGTGGCTTTTGAGGTTCCTGTGTGGTATGTGTGGATTTACAAATTTTTAGTGAAGTATGAACTGTGTGATGTGGATGTGAGATTGTTAGAAAAGAAGAAAGCTGTATATAAGATGATTGAGTGTAGAGAGGTGGAATGTGAAATTATTGTAGGACGCGCCCATAGGCTGTCCTTGCCAGATTTTAAAATGGTAAGAGGGGATGATGTGCAGAAAGTATGGAAGAAGGTACGTGTGAATGGTATGACAAATAGGCAGAGTGAGATTGTATGGCAGTCATTGCATGGGGTGTTGCCGGTGAGGGAGTTTCTGAAAAATCGGGGTTTAGTGAGGAGTGAGAGGTGTCCGAGGAGTGGATGTGGTGGGAGTGAGAGTGTGGTGCATTTGTTTTGGAATTATCAGTATGCTAGAAGTGTGATTGCAGGTCTGGGTCGTTTGTGTAAGGAGCTGTGTTAGGTGAATCTGTTGTCTTTTGAGTTTTTTATGTTTGGATTGGGTATGTGTGGGGAAAAGGAGAGAGCATTGTGGTTGATGATGGCATGTATAAAAGAGGCTTTGTGGGATGTGAGGAATGTGTATGTGTTTAAAAGGAAGGATATTGAGGTTAAAAACTGTATAAAAATTATTTTGGGAAAATTGTATTTTTGCTTTGTGTGTGATCAGAGGAGGAGAGGGGAGGTGGATGCAGAGGGAATTTGGAAGACTAAAAAGTGGAAACATTTTGTTAATGTATCTTGAATAGTGTTGAGCGATACCTTCCGATATCGGAAAGTATCGGTATCGGAAAGTATCGGCCGATACCGTCAAAGTATCGGATCTAATCCGATACCGATACCCGATCCCAATGCAAGTCAATGGGACGAAAATATCGGAATTAAAATAAACCCTTTCTTAACTTGTAGGTTCATTCTACATGAAGGAAAACAACTAAGAATAATGTAGGATGTATTGGGGGAGGTGGCGGAGACATTAAAGGCACAGAGGTTTAGCCCAATCTAATAGAATAGCAGGATTTTGTTTTGTTTTTTATGACGTTCGGCGTTAGAAAGATTTTGACTATGTTAATTTTTTTTTTATTTTGTCAGATATTGATGTTTCACTACTTCCACGCCCTTCACCTTCTTTTTTACTTCTCCCACACTTTCTTCTTCATTATCCTCATCATCAGCTTCTTTGACATCAACTTCTTCACCTTATTCATCTTCTTCTTTATCTTCTACCTATTATTTTTTTTGTTACATTGTTCATATTCTTTTTATTTTACAGTTATCTTCTTCATATTCAACTTCTTCATCATATTCTTATTTGTGACAGGCATTCCCGTAGTTGTTATCTATAAAAGTTTGAAGATTACACCTTCCGTTCTGCCTGTCACAAAACAGTTACATTTGTCCGCGTTCAGTTTGGCCTGCAGCATCAGGCTTTATCCAGGGGCACCACGAGGAGGAACGGACTCACCCCCATACACTGCTTAGTCTTCTTCTGCTTATAATTTAGATAATATCTTTTGCTCTGATATTTAGTCTTATGCTTAATGTTCTTCTGCTCTTTGTTCTGCAGCCTCTTGTTCTTCTGCTTCTCGGTCTTCCAGGTTGTCGTCGTCTCCAGGGTCGACGTCTCCGGGGTCGTCGTCATCGGGGTGGTCTTCAGGGTCATCGTCTCCAGGGTCGTCGTCATCTCAGTGGTTGTCGTCTCTGGTGTCGTCGTCATCTTAGGGGTGGTCTTCCGGGTCGTCGTCTTTAGGGTCTTGATTTTGGAAATGTAGCAGAAGGTACAAGAAGGCTGAGAAAATGCCGAGAAACAGCTGATGGAACTGGAACTCGGATGGCTACCCGAAGGTCCAAGAGCCAATGGAACTACCGAGGACCAGCTGACGTTACTGGAACCCGGTTACTAAGCAGGAGGTACCCGTGCCTGAAAGCACTACCAAGGACCACCTGACGTTGGTGGAACTCGGATACCCAGAGGGAGGCACCAAAGCCAAAGGCTCTGCCCGGAACCAGCTGACGGTACTGGAACCAGGATGGGGAGCAGAAGGTACAAGAGCAAAAGACACTGCCGAGAACCAGCTGACGGTACTGGAACCCGGATGGGTAGCCAAAGGTCCAAGAGCCAATGGAACTACCGAGGACCAGCTGACGTTACTGGAACCCGGTTACTAAGCAGGAGGTACCCGTGCTGAAAGCACTACCAAGGACAACCTGACGTTGGTGGAACTCAGATACCCAGAGGGAGGCACCTAAGCCAAAGGCTCTGCCCGGAACCAGCTGACGGTACTGGAACCAGGATGGGGAGCAGAAGGTACAAGAGCAAAAGACACTGCCGAGAACCAGCTGATGGTACTGGAACCCGGATGGGTAGCCGAAGGTCCAAGAGCCAATGGAACTACCGAGGACCAGCTGACGTTACTGGAACCCGGTTACTAAGCAGGAGGTACCCGTGCCTGAAAGCACTACCAAAGACCACCTGACGTTGGTGGAACTCGGATACCCAGAGGGAGGCAGCTAAGCCAAAGGCTCTGCCCGGAACCAGCTAACGGTGCTGGAACCAGGATGGGGACCTATTCAAGCTTGTCTTCCTAGAGCCCCAACTAGCGGTGTTGGAGCAAAGGGTCAGCAGGGGGAGCAGAGTGTAGGCCGAAGCCTGCACTGGAGGCATTTGTAGGTCTGTTGTGTCTGCGTGGCTGTTGCAGGACACGTTGCCGGCTACACAGCAGGGGAACAGCTGGCGGTGCTGAACCCCACTGACACATTGGCTGGTGTTTTTCTCTGTGCAGCTAGCAGTACCGGGCCCCAACTGGCGGTGTTAGAGCCCAGGGTCAGCAGGAGGAGAGGGAGCAGAGTGTAGGCCGAAGCCTGCACTGGCGGCAGCTTTGTGTCTGCGTGGCTGTTGCAGGACACGTTGCCGGCTACACAGCAGGGGAACAGCTGGCAGTGCTGAACCCCACTGACACATTGGCTGGTGTTTTTCTCTGTGCAGCTAGCAGTACCGGCCCCAACTGGCGGTGTTAGAGCCCAGGGTCAGCAGGAGGAGAGGGAGCAGAGTGTAGGCCGAAGCCTAATTGAACCAATTTTAAAGGTAACCTTTAACCCCCCCTCAGGTGTTACAAACTAGAAGAGCCACGCCTTATGCAGCAGTAGTGCTGCACAAGTCAAAGGTTGCTCTTTTAATTTTGTTCCTTGCACAAGCTGAATGAAACACGTACAACATTTTGGCCCTTATACAGTCAATCTGTCTTGGAGGCAGGAGTTCCCTTTGTAATGAGATGCAGCACAGCTGGCAAAAATACCAACTTGGTGCTTGGCGCGGCCTCCTGAGCATCGCATTTTGCTGTACAGGAGTCTGCGTTGTTGCGTTATCCCTTGGCCATGCGCTGCCCATCTTCTGACATCATTTCATGTCGGCTGGTGCGGTTCGCGATGCCCATGAATCCCAGCCCCGCAGTGTCTTTACAGTGTTTCACACTGCGGGGCTGGGATTCATGGCCTGGCGCAGTACATATGTTCGCCTCTCGCTCGTGTCCTTACACCTGCTACAGACTGTGCGGCGTCAGCTGATCCCTTATCGCATGCCACGGCCATGAAGCCGCACAGTCTGAAGAAGGCGGAAGGAGCTGAGTGACAGCCTGGCGAAGATATGCACTGCTCATGCCCGTCAATCACACCCTCGCAGTCAAAATAAATAAGACACCGAGGGGCGTTGTGTCGGGCAGGGCGGCCGCAGAGGCGCAGCCAGCCAAACAATGATGTCAGAAGAAGGGCTGTGCTACCAAGGGGGTTGTTGCGTGTCATTACAAAGTAAAATCACACCTCAGGGACGTTTTAATGGTCTCAGGGGACACATTGTAGACGTGTTCTGTTCCACGTGTGCAAGGAGAATAAGTTTATGAGCCACCTTGCACACATGCAGCATTACTGCTGTACAAGGTGGCTGTAAAACATACAAACACCTGGGGGAGGGGGGACAGGTTCCCTTCAATTTCAGTTCTTGTGTCTGCGTGGCTGTTGCAGGACACCTTGCCGGCTACACAGCAGGGGAACAGCTGGCGGTGCTGAACCCCACTGACACATTGGCTGGTGTTTTTCTCTGTGCAGCTAGCAGTTCCGGGCCCCAACTGGCGGTGTTAGAGCCCAGGGTCAGCAGGAGGAGAGGGAGCAGAGTGTAGGCCGAAGCCTGCACTGGCGGCAGCTTTGTGTCTGCGTGGCTGTTGCAGGACACGTTGCCGGCTACACAGCAGGGGAACAGCTGGCGGTGCTGAACCCCACTGACAGAGTGGCGTGTGTTTTGCTCTGTGCAGCTAGCAGTACCAGGCCCCAACTGGCGGTGTTAGAGCCCGGGCTCTGCAGGTGGAGCAGAGTGTAGGCCGAAGCCTAATTGAACCGATTTTAAAGGTAACCTTTAACCCCCCCTCAGGGGTTACAAACTACAAGAGCCACAGCTTGGGCAGCAGTAATGCTGCACAAGTCAAAGGTTGCTCTTTTAATTTTGCTCCTTGCACACGCAGAAAGAAACACGTATAACATTTAGGCCCTTAAGCAGTCAAACTGTTTTGGAGGCGTGAGTTCCCTTTGTAATGAGACGCAGCACAGCTGTCAAAAATCACACCTTGGTGCTGGGCGCGGCATCCTGAGCGTCGTTATTTGCTGCACAGGAGTCTGCACTGTCGTGTTATCCTTGGCCTTGCGCTGCTAGCGCTGCCCATCTTCTGACATCATTTAATGTTAGCCGGTGCGGTTCGCGATGACCATGAATCCCAGCCCCGCAGTGTCTTTACATTGTTAAAACACTGCAGGGCTGGGATTCATGGCCTGGCGCAGTACATATGTTCGCCTCTCACACTCGGGTCCTTACACCTGCTTCAGACTGTGCGGCGTCAGCTGATCCCTTGTCGCATGCCATGGCCATGAAGCCGCACAGTCTGAAGAAGGCCGAAGGAGATGAGGGACAGGCGAACATATGCACTGCTCATGCCCATCAATCACACCCTCGCAGTCAAAATAAATAAGACACCGAGGGGCGTTTTGTGGGCCAGGGCGGCCGCAGAGGCGCAGCCAGCCAAACAATGATGCCAGAAGACGGGCAGCGCTACCAAGGGGGTTGCAGCGTGTCATTACAAAAGAAAGTCACACCTCAGGGACGGTTTAATGGTCACAGAGGACACATTTTAGACGTGTTCAGTTCCACGTGTGCAAGGGGAATAAGTTTCTGAGCCACCTTGCACACATGCAGCATTACTGCTGTACAAGGTGGCTGTGAAACATACAAACGCCTGGGGGAGGGGGGACAAGTTCCCTTCAATTTCAGTTCTTGTGTCTGCGTGGCTGTTGCAGGACACGATGCCGGCTACACAGCAGGGGAACAGCTGGCGGTGCTGAACCCCACTGACACATTGGCGAGGTGTTTGGCTCTGTGCAGCCAGCACTTCTGGGCCCCAACTGGCGGTGTTAGAGCCCAGGGTCAGCAGGATGAGCATAGTGTAGGCAGAAGCCTGCACTGGTGCAAGTTGAAAGGGAACCCTTAAACCCCCCCCCCCCAGGGGTTTGTAGCTGAAAGAGCCATATTGTACAGCACTAATGCTGGAAAAGGTAATCTTAGCTCTTTTAATTATGGTCCTTGCAAACGCTGAACTTGACACTTATGAAATGTGTCCCCTCACACCGTTAAACCGTCCGGTCGGAGGGACTTTCCTTTGTCATGTGACGCAGCACAGCTGTCATTCTTACCCCCTTGGCGCGGTGCGCCGCCTCCTCAGCGTTGTTTGAATCTGTCCCGGAGCCTGCGCCGTTATGTTAGCCCTTGTCCATGCACACATTTTGCGCTGCCCATCTTCTGACATCATTTGGTGTCAGGCTGGCTGTGCCTGTGCGGCTGCGCTGGCTAAGATCCCGCCTCGCTGTGTCATCTAATGTAATCACTCTGCGGACCTGTGATCCATGGGCATGCGCAGTGCATATCCTTGCCTCTCACTCCCCTCCTTCCAGCTTCTACAGACTGTGCGGCGTCATGGCCGTGGCATGCTATTAGGGATCAGCTGACGGCGCACAGTCTGAAGAAGGCTGAGGGAGATGAGAGAGAGGTGGAGGTTAAGAAATGCACTGCGCATGTCCATGGATCACAGGCCCGCAGTGGGATTAAATCAGAAGACACTACGAGGCGGGATCTCGTCCAGCGCGGCCGCACAGGCGCAGCCAGCCTGACACCAAATGATGTCAGAAGATGGGCAGCGCAAAATGTGTGCATGGACAAGGGCTAACATAAAAGCGCAGGCTCCGGGACAGATTCAAACAACGCTGAGGAGGCGGCGCATGGCGCCAAGGGGGTAAGAATGACAGCTGTGCTGCGTCACATGACAAAGGAAAGTCCCTCCGACCGGATGGTTTAACTGTGTGAGGGGACACATTTCATAAGTGTCAAGTTCAGCGTGTGCAAGGAGCACCACAAAAAGAGCCACTTTTTCCTTTTGCATCATTATTACTGCTGCACAAGGTGGCTCTTTCAGTAACAAACGCCTTGGGGGGGGGGCAGGTTCCCTTAAATTTAAGTTGTTGTGCCTGCGTAGTGGTCGCATGACACGTTGCCGTATACACAGCAGGGGAGCAGCAGGCATTACTGAACCCCACTAACACATTGGCGAGGTGTTTGGCTCTGTGCAGACAGCACTTCTGGACAACAACTAGCGGTGTTGTAGCCCAGGGACAGCAGGAGGAGGAGGTGTAGGAGATAGGAGGGATTGCCACACACACAGCTGGGGAACAGCTGACGTTACTGAACCCCAATAACAGAGGAGCGACTGTTGACTGTGCGTACAGCACTACCAGGCAACAACTAGCAGTGTTGGAGCCCAGGGACAGCAGGAGGAGGAGGTGTAGGAGATAGGAGGGATTGCCACACACACAGCTGGGGAACAGCTGACGTTACTGAACCCCAATAACAGAGGAGCGACTGTTGACTGTGCGTACAGCACTACTAGGCAACAACTAGCGGTGTTGGAGCCCAGGGACAGCAGGAGGAGGAGGTGTAGGAGATAGGAGGGATTGCCACACACACAGCTGGGGAACAGCTGACGTTACTGAACCCCAATTACAGAGGAGCGACTGTTGACTGTGCGTACAGCACTACCAGGCAACAACTAGCGGTGTTGGAGCCCAGGGACAGCAGGAGGAGGAGGTGTAGGAGATAGGAGGGATTGCCACACACACAGCTGGGGAACAGCTGACGTTACTGAACCCCAATAACAGAGGAGCGACTGTTGACTGTGCATACAGCACTACCAGGCAACAACTAGCGGTGTTGGAGCCCAGGGACAGCAGGAGGAGGAGGTGTAGGAGATAGGAGGCATTGCCACACACACAGCTGGGGAACAGCTGACGTTACTGAACCCCAATAACAGAGGAGCGACTGTTGACTGTGCGTACAGCACTACCAGGCAACAACTAGCGGTGTTGGAGCCCAGGGACAGCAGGAGGAGGAGGTGTAGGAGATAGGAGGGATTGCCACACACACAGCTGGGGAACAGCTGACGTTACTGAACCCCAATAACAGAGGAGCAACTGTTGACTGTGCGTACAGCACTACCAGGCAACAACTAGCGGTGTTGGAGCCCAGGGACAGCAGGAGGAGGAGGTGTAGGAGATAGGAGGGATTGCCACACACACAGCTGGGGAACAGCTGACGTTACTGAACCCCAATAACAGAGGAGCGACTGTTGACTGTGCGTACAGCACTACCAGGCAATAACTAGCGGTGTTGGAGCCCAGGGACAGCAGGAGGAGGAGGTGTAGGAGATAGGAGGGATTGCCACACACACAGCTGGGGAACAGCTGACATTACTGAACCCCAATAACAGAGGAGCGACTGTTGACTGTGCGTACAGCACTACCAGGCAACAACTAGCGGTATTGGAGCCCAGGGACAGCAGGAGGAGCAGAGGAACACAGTGTAGGCCGAAGCCTGATTGGAGAAAGTCGAAAGGGAACCTTTAACCTCCCCCAAGGCGTTTGTAGCTGAAAGAGCCAGCTTGTGCAGCACAAAGGATGCAAAAGGAAAAGGTGGCTCTTTTCATTATGCTCCTTGCAAACACAGAACTAAACACTTATAAAATGTGTCCCCTGATACCGTGAGACCGTCCCGGAGGTGGGACTTTCCTTCGTAATATGACGCAGCACAGCTGTCATTCCTACCCCCTTGGCGCCGTGCCCCGGATCCTCAGCGTTGTTTGATTCCGTCCCGGAGCCTGCGCTGTTATGTTATCACTTGGCCAGGCACACTTAGCGCTGCCCATCTTCTGACATCATTTGGTGTCAGGCTGGCTGCGCCTGCGCGGCCGCGCTGGCCGAGAGCCCGCCTCGCAGTGTCGTCTAATGTAATCCCACCGCGGGCCTGGGATCCGTGGCCATGCGCAGTGCATATCCTCGCCTCTCACTCCCCTCCCTACGGCTTCTTCAGACTGTGCGGCGTCACGGCCGTGGCATGCTATTAGGGATCAGCTGACGGCGCACAGTCTGAAGAAGGCGTAGGGAGATGAGTGAGAGGCGGAGGTTCAGATATGCACTGCGCATGTCCATGGATCTCAGGCCCCCTGTGGGATTAAATCAGAAGACACTGCGAGGCGGGCTCTCGGCCAGCGCGGCCGCACAGGCGCAGTCAGCCTGACACCAAATGATGTCAGAAGAGGGGCAGCGCTAAGTGTGCCTGGCCAAGGGATAACATAACAGTGCAGGCTCCGGGACAGAATCAAACAACGCTGAGGAGCCGGGGCACGGCGCCAAGGGGGTAGGAATGACAGGTGTGCTGCGTCATATTACGAAGGAAAGTCCCACCTCCGGGACGGTTTTACGGTATCAGTGAACACATTTTATAAGTGTTAAGTTCTGCGTGTGCAAGGAGCTAAACAAAAATAGCTACCTTTTCCTTGTGCAGCATTACTGCTGCACAAGGTGGCTCTTTCAGTAACAAACGCCTTGGGGGGGGGGGGACAGGTTCCCTTACATTTCAGTTGTTGTGTCAGCGTGGCGGTCGCAGGACACATTGCCGGCTACACAGCTGGGGATCAGCTGACGTCACTGAAACCCAATAACACTGGGTCGTATGTTTTGACTGTGCAGACGGCACTTCTGAGCCTCAACTGGCGGTGTCGGAGCCCAGGAATTAAAGTTCAGGTGGTAGAAAGATGAACACAACAGGAGACCTGGATACTGTAGACAGTCACCTAATTATTTAATCAGGAAGAGGAGTGGCAAATTCCTGCGACATCCAGGCCTTGTTCATTTTCAGGAAAGTAAGCCGGTCAACGTTATCGGAGGATAGTCGCATGCGATGGTCAGTTAGTACACCACCTGCAGCACTAAAGACGCGTTCCGATAATACACTAGCCGCAGGGCAAGCCAGCACCTCCAATGCATACTGGCTTAGCTCTGGCCATGTATCCAGCTTTGAGACCCAAAACTTGAAAGGGGAAGAGCCGTCTGGGAGTACAGCAAGAGGGCAAGACATGTAGTCTGTCACCATCTGACGGAACCGTTGCCTTCTGCTGACTGGAGCCGTCTGTGATGGTGTAGACTTTTGTGGCGGGCACAAAAAACTGTGCCACAGTTGGGCCATACTGGTCTTGCCTTGGGCAGAGGCACTGCTTCTGCTCCCTCTTTGTGCAGAGCCTCCTCCACTGCCTGGACGCACTGAGCTGCTTTGTAATGCACTAGCAGCACTTCTCTCACTTGGAATGGAGAAGATGATGGAATTCACCAGTGTGTCTTGGTACTCCCGCATTTTTCGCTCCCGGTTCAACGGTGTGATGAGGCTTTCTACGTTGTCCCGGTAGCGAGGATCGAGGAGGGTGAACACCCAATAATCAGACATGTTGAGAATGTGGGTGATGCGGCTGTCGTTTCTCAGGCACTGCAGCATGTAATCCACCATGTGCTGCAGACTGCCAACTGGCCAAGAAACGCTGTCCCCTGCTGGAGGCGTGATCTCTGCCCGCTCGTCATCACCCCACCATCGCTGTACACACTGAGTACTGGACAATTGTGTAACTCCCTCCTCTGGACGGATGTCTTCCTCCTCCATTGACTCCTCCTCATCCTCCTCACAAAGTGTCCCCTGCCTACGCGTTTGTGAGGAACCACGTGGTGCTGACTGTCCAGAAGATGATGGAAATGGTGAATCCTCATCCTCCACCTCTTCCACAACATCATCCCTTAGCGCTTGCAGTGATTTTTCAAGCAGGTAGATAAGGGGGACAGTCATGCTGACTAGTGCATCATCTGCACTCGCCATCCGCGTGGAATAATCGAAGGGACGCAAAACCTGGCAGACGTCCTTCATAGTGGCCCACTATGTGGTTGTGAAGTCTGAACGGCGCGGAGTGCGACTTCTTTGCGCCTGATGCAGCTGGTACTCCATTACAGCTTGCTGCTGCTCACACAACTGCTCCAACATATGTAACGTGGAATTCCACCTGGTAGGTAGGTCACATATGATGCGATGTTCCGGCAGGCGGTGTCGGCGCTGCAGAGCCGCAATGCGCGATTTTGCCGTGCTGGAATGCCGCAAGTGAGCACACTCTAGGCGGACCTTGTGCAGCAGTGCATCAAGATCCAGATAGTCCCTCAAAAAACTCTGCACAACCAAATTGAGCACATGTGCCAGACATGGGATGTGAGTGAGGTTGCCGAGGCCCAGAGCTGCCACCAGATTTCGGCCATTATCACACACTACCATGCCTGGCTGGAGATTCGCTGGCACAAACCACACATCGCTCTCCTGCTTGATGGCATTCCAGAGCTCCTGTGCTGTGTGGCTTCGATTCCCCAAAGAAATTAATTTCAAGACGGCCTGTTGACGTTTGGCCACGGCTGTGCTCATGTCGGTCATAACAGGTAAACATTCATCACGGGTCCATGTGGAGGTGAACTTTGACGGCTCCTGCAGTGATGATTCTGAGGAACTGGTGTAAGAGGAGGAGTCAATGCATACAGAATGGATTCCTGCAATCCTTGGAGTGGGCAGGACACGTCCTGCGCCACTCGCACGATCTGTACCCGGCTCAACGACATTAACCCAATGGGCAGTGAGGGAAAGGTATCGCCCCTGTCCATGTTGACTGGTCAACGCATCGGTGGTGAGGTGGACCTTGCTACTGACGGCGTTCAGTAGCGCATGTTTTATGTGTCCCTCCACATGCTTGTGCAGGGCAGGGACAGCTTGCCTGCTGAAGTAAAAGTGGCTGGGCACATTGTACTGTGGGACTGCCAATGACATCAAGTCACGGAAGCTGTCAGTCTCCACCAGCCTGAATGACAGCATTTCCAGTGACAGAAGTTTGGCAATGCCTGCAGTCAGAGCCTGTGCTCGTGGGTGGTTTGACGAGAAAGGCCGCCTTTTCTCCCATGCCTGTACTACCGATGGCTGTAGACTGGGCTGGGAGTGTGTGGATGACTGGGAAAGTGGTGCTGCGGGTGGAATTACAGTGGGTCTCTGGACAACAGGGCCAGAGGTTCTTCCACGGCGATCCTGGGAGGAAGCCGAACCAGCTGCGTGTGAGCTGGAGGAAGAGGCAACACGAGCTGAAGAGGTGGTAGCTGCCGCTGTTGGTTGGCCAAGCTCTTCAGTGTGTTTTTCTAACTCCGCCGCGTGCCTGTTGCGCACATGTTTCCACATGTTGGAGGTATTGAGGTTGCTGACATTTCGACCTCTTTTGACTTTGTGATGACACACCTTACATTTGACATAGCAAATGTAATCTGCAACTGTGTCAAAAAAGGGCCAGACACTGCAAGTCTTGGGAGCGCCCTTTTTGGCTTTTGGAACAGACATGCTCCTAACGGGTGCCAAAGTGGAGGCTACAGGCTGCGCAGTCTTCCCCCTCCCTCTACCTCTTTGAACCGTTCTAGGAATCTCTTCCTTGGAGCTGCTCCCACCACCTTCCTGTCCCTCACGCCACGATGGGTCAAGGACCTCATCATCTACACTACCCTCTGCCACCAACTGCTCCTCCTGGGTAGTCTCAGCAGCAGAGCACGCACCAGAAAGTGGCACCTGAGTGTCATCATCAGCGGATGCGGCCTGCGATGTGGTGACCGGAGGCACTGGCCCACCCGCCTCTTCAGACTCAGAGAGAAAAAGCTGTTGGGCATCACTGCACCCTGCCTCTTCTTCCATTTCTCCAATGCTGCTTGGCTGGCCCCCTGTTTCCAAGCCAAGAGATTCAGAGAACAGAAGTAGAGACGGCTCCTGTCCTGGGCTCTCTGTCTGCCTGGCCAATTTGGCAGGTGGTGAAGAGACAGATGGCTGCTCTCCAGTGCTCTGTGTCTGAGAGGATGTGGCACTAATTGAAGTCGATGCGTTAGCTGCCATCCATCCGACAATGGCTTCAATTTGGTCTTCACGCAGCAGCGGTGTACGGCGCTCTGCGACAAAGCTGCGCATGAAGGACTGTTCCCTGGTGAAACTGGGTGCTGAGGAGTCACCGGTGCCCGCAGCAGGCACAGAATCCCCACGTCCTCTCCCTGCTCCGCGCCCACGCCCACGTGCCTTACTCCCTGCCTTCTTCATCTTGGTTGACTGATAAAGATAAGCAGAAAGTACTAACGGCTTTGTGTGCTTATTCCTGAACAGCTCCGAGTCCTAACAGGTATAGGAAACACTAATTTTCTAAAGTGTGGACTAGACTTTAATATGAGCTAATGTGGCCTACACAAATGTAAAGTGGTGTGTTTGGTGAACTTTATTATTTATTTATTTTTTGGGGGCTGAACTGACAACAGAGAGAGCTGCAGTCACACGGAGACCGTGCAGACAGCCGTAAACGGCGCTGCAAGGCCCAAAAAACCTCCTCTACTTTATCCTATGCAGTGTTTTTCCACAAGTTAGCTGGATTCGGGTGGAAAGACACTAATAGGAATTTTTTGAAAAAATGTGCAGCAGCCTGCACTACTTAAAACAAAAGGAAAATTGATTTTACGGTATGACGCAGTGAACAACCCTGAGCTGGATACAACCAGGCTATGGCTGCTCACAGACTACAGGGCGAGCTGCAGTCACACGGAGACCGTGCAGACAGCCGTTAACGGCACTGCAAGGCCCAAAAAACCTCCTCTACTTTATCCTATGTAGTGTTTTTCCACAAGTTAGCTGGATATGGGTGGAAAGACACTAATAGGAATTTTTTGAAAAAATGTGCAGCAGCCTGCACTACTTAACACAAAAGGAAAATTGATTTTACGGTATGACGCAGTGAACAACCCTGAGCTGGATACAACCAGGCTATGGCTGCTCACAGACTACAGGGCGAGCTGCAGTCACACGGAGACCGTGCAGACAGCCATAAACGGCGCTGCAAGGCCCAAAAAACCTCCTCTACTTTATCCTATGTAGTGTTTTTCCACAAGTTAGCTGGATACGGGTGGAAAGTCACTAATAGGAATTATTACAAAAAATGAGCAGCTGACTACACTACTTGAAAAAAAAAAAAAAAAAGAACAGTATGAGGCAATGAACCACCCTCCCTGAACTGAATACAACCAGCTATGGATGGCCTATGGCTGCACACAGACTAGAGAGTGGGCTGCACTCACACACACACACACACAGACCTTGCAGATCGCTGTGAAAACAGCGCTGCAAGGCAAAAGCAAGGTGATTAGTAGGTGAACACAGCGGTTGCTAAATTAGCCTTGGAAAAGCACAAAGAAGCAAATCGCTATCTCTAAACTGGCCCTCAGTCAGCAAACAGCGTCCTGTCACTAACTGAATTCACAGCAGAGTGAGCGAAAAATGGCGCCAGCAACTTTTAAACTGCATCATGACATAATTTCAGCAGCCAATCACAGCCTTGCCAGTAGTTTCATGCCCTCCATGCTGAACAGGATGTGCCCACACTTGGAATCATTCTCATTGGCTGATTTCGTGCAAATTTGTGCAGTTTGAATCCTGGGAACTTCCGATTCCGGTATCCGATACGCGGCAAGTATCGGATCTCGGTATCGGAATTCCGATACCGCTAAGTATCGGCCGATACCCGATACTTGCGGTATCGAAATGCTCAACACTAATCTTGAAGTGTTTTTTTGGTTGTTAATAAAAAAAAATTTCTTGTGTTTTCCAAGGATGATGGGAATAGCGGTTGCCCTAAGTATGTGGCACGATGTTTTGGGAGATGAGTTCCTTATGGTTTTGGTTACCTGACTGTGGAACTTCCCAACTGAGGGAAAAAAAAAGCTGTCTGTGGATGGATACCATGCTTGGCATAGGTGGTTTTCCTTTATTGGATGTTTTCCTTTATCGGATGCTGCCCTTCCCATGGTTGTTCCTTCCCGGGGAAAGGCCTGGCTATTCATTGCTTGCGTTGAGAAACACGTGATGGTGTCTCTGCAGCTACTCTACATGCATTTGCATATTGGGGCAGTGTTCTGGATCATTGCGTTGAGAAACATGTGATGGTGTCACCGCGGTGTTGGATGTTTTGGTCTCCACGAGGTCAATCATCTGTACCTTCATAGCCTTTTTACTAGGCACTGCTCCTAATAGCCAGTTACCTACTCCACACTGATGAGGGGCAAAAACCCCGAAACAGCTGTCTGTTTATGGATACCATGCTTGGCATAGGTGGTTTTCCTTTATTGGATGTTTTCCTTTATCGGATGCTGCCCTTCCCGTGGTTGTTCCTTCCCAGGGAAAGGCCTGGCTATTCATTGCTTGCGTTGAGAAACACGTGATGGTGTCTCCGCAGCTACTCTACATGCATTTGCATATTGGGGCAGTGTTCTGGATCACTGCATTGAGAAACATGTGATGGTGTCTCCGCGGTGTTGGATGTTTTGGTCTCCACGAGGTCAATCATCTGTACCTTCATAGCCTTATTACAGGGTCTGACTATGAGGGTGCTGCCTTATTACAGGGTCTGACTATGGGGGCTGCCGTATTATAGGGTCTGCCTATGGGGATTTGCCGCCTTATTACAGGGTCTGCCTATGGGGATTTGCCGCCTTATTACAGGGTCTGACTATGGGGATCTGCCTCGTTATTACAGGGTCTGACTATGGGGATCTGCTGCCTTATTACAGGGTCTGACTATGGGGGCTGCCTTATTACAGGGTCTGACTATGGGGGCTGCCTTATTACAGGGTCTGCCTATGGGGGCTGCCTTATTACAGGGTCTGACTATGGGGGCTGCCTTATTACAGGCAGGGGTGGATTAAGGGTAGCCAGGGCCCCGGGCTGTTCAGACACTGTGGCCCCCCCCGTCATGTGACGGGGTCATGTGACTGGGTCATGTGACTGGGTCATGTGACAAAGCTTTTGTAAGCCGCCACCATAACACGGTAGACACTTTTGGCCGGTCCCTACTCTACTGTAACCTATTAAATATTTGTTAAAATATGCAATACAATTTAAGTATATTTTGATTTATTTTTCAATTTTTAAAATGACCAATAATATCACATACAAGGAGCAAATACCACCGCACCATGACCAGACCACATATTACAACTACAGTGATCGAATAATATCACATACAGGGAACAAATACCGCTACACCATGTCAAGACCACATATTACCACCACTTGGTGACCAAATAGCACATACAAGGGACAAATACCGCAACACCATTTCCAGACCACATGTTACCACCACATAGTGACTGAATACTACAATACTGATCAGTGATAAAAAAAACACAATACTATCACCATAAGTGCCAGTATTCACAGGAGATCTGTACTTAGTATGCAGTGTCAGTGTAGAGGTTATTCAGTGATCACCGGTGATATTATACACAGGACCTCTGTATATAGTATACAGTGTATAGTGTCAGTGTATAGGTAACACTGACTCACCAGTGACGTCTCTAGGTGAAGTCCTTCACCTTTCATCCAGCACAGACCGCCATCATTTCTTCCAGCCAGGGCTCGTCTCTGCAGGAACTAACACAGTTATCTAGAGCTCCGCTTGCAGAACACATTACTTAATTTTTCCCAACGTCTACATTACACCACATGAAGAAAAAAAGGTGATATAGTGTCACTCTGCAAAGTAACAGGACCGCCCCCTCATTTAAAACAATATACTCAAAATAAAATAAATACATCACTGCAGTAATAATATCCCTTAATTAGCCCCTATGGTAATAATATTCCCCATCCTGGCCCCGTGTGTCTCATTCCTGGCTCCAGCCATATCTTCTCGCATCCTGCCCTCATGAGTATCCATTCTACCCAATATGATCTCCCCATCCTGCCCCATCTGTCTCCATCGCATCCATCCTGGCCCATGATCTTATCCTGCCCCATGTCTTTCATTCTGCCCCGTGTCTCCAATCATGCCCCATATCTACATTCTGCCCATGTCTCCAGTCCTGCCCCCAGTGTGTCCAGCAATCTGCCCCAGTGTGTCCAGCATATTACCCCCAGTGTGCCCAGCAATCTGCCCCAGTATGTCCAGCATACTGCCCCCAGTGTGTCCAGCATATTGCCCCCAGTGTGTCCAGCATATTGCTCCCAGTGTGTCCAGCATCCTGCCCCAGTGTGTCCAGCATTCTGCCCCAGTGTGTCCAGCATTCTGCCCCAGTGTGTCCAGCATTCTGCCCCTGTGTGTCCAGCATTTTGCCCCAGTGTCTCCAGCATTGCCCCCAGTCTGTCCAGCAATCTGCTCCAGTGTCTCCAGCATATTGCCCCCAGTGTGTCCAGCAATCTGCCCCAGTGTGTCCAGCATATTACCCCCAGTGTGCCCAGCAATCTGCCCCAGTATGTCCAGCATACTGCCCCCAGTATGTCCAGCATACTGCCCCCAGTGTCTCCAGCAATCTGCCCACAGTGTCTCCAGCATTCTGCTCCAGTGTCTCCAATATTGCCCCGTCTGTCCAGCAATCTGCCCCAGTGTCTCCAGCATATTTCCCCCAGTCTGTGTTTCCAATATTGCCCCCAGTCTGTCCAGCAATCTGCCCCAGTGTCTCCAGCATATTGCCCCCAGTCTGTGTCTCCAATATTGCCCCCAGTCTGTCCAGCAATCTTCCCCCTGTCTGTCCAGCAATCTGCCCCCAGCCTGTCCAGCAATCTGCCCGCAGTCTGTCCAGCAATCTGCCCTAGTCTGTCCAGCAATCTGCCCCAGTCTGTCCAGCATTCTGCCCCAGTGTGTCCAGCAATCTGCCCCAGTCTGTCCAGCATTCTGTCCCAGTGTGTCCAATATTGCCCCCAGTGTCTCCAGCATATTACCCCCAGTGTCTCCAGCATATTGCCCCCAGTGTCTCCAGCATATTGCCCCCAGTGTCTCCAGCAATCTGCCCCCAGTGTGTCCAGCATTCTGCCCCAGTGTCTCCAGCATATTGCCCCCAGTCTGTCCAGCAATCTGCCCCAGTGTCTTCTCTCCAGCATTGCCCCCGTGTGACCAGCAATCTGGCCGTTCGCAAAGAGAAAAAAAAAAAAACCAAAGTTCTCCTCACCTGACCTGTGCGCTCCAGCGGCGAGCTCCCTCCAGCAGCTTGCACTCGCCGGCGACTGACAATGACGTCAGACGCCGACGACGTGTGAGCTGCGCCTGCGGCAGACTTCAGCTGCCAGCCTCCAATTGGCTGGCGGCTGTTGGCCACCTCTCTGCCCACCGGGCCCATATGCCAGTCAGGGCAGTGATGCCCTGACTGGCGGCGGGCAATCTGAGCGGTAGCCGAGGGCCCCCCACACCGCTGGGCCCTGGGCTACCGCCCAGATTGACCCTATTGTAATCCGCCCCTGATTACAGGGTCTGCCTATAGGGGTGCTGCCTTATTACAGGGTCTGACTATGGGGGGGTGCTGCCTCATTACAGGGTCTGACTATGGGGCTGCTGGCTTATTACAGGGTGTGCCTATAGGGATGCTGCCTTATTACAGGGTCTGACTATGGGGACTGCCTTATTACAGGGTCTGACTATAGGGGTGCTGCCTTATTACAGGGTCTCACTATGGAGGCTGCCTTATTACAGGGTCTGACTAGGGGGGTGCTGCCTTATTACAGGGTCTGACTATGTGGGTGCTGCCTTATTAGAGGGTCTGCCTATAGGGGTGCTGCCTTATTACAGGGTCTGACTATGAGGGCTGCCTTATTACAGGGTCTGACTATGGGGGTGCTGCCTTATTACAGGGTCTCACTATGGAGGCTGCCTTATTACAGGGTCTGACTATGGGGGTGCTGCCTTATTACAGGGTCTGACTATGAGGGCTGCCTTATTACAGGGTCTGACTATGGGGGTGCTGCCTTCTTACAGTGTCTGCCTATGGGGGGCTGCATTATGCTATAGAGTCTGCCTATGGGGAGTGCATTATACTAAATTGTGGACTATTTGGTGCATTATACTATATGGAGGCTATCTAGCGGGCCATCATACAGTATGGAGATTATAGTGTGGGGGTCATTATACATTGTTGGAGCCATAAAACAGTTTTGGGGCTACTAAGGGGGGTCAGTATACAGTGTGGGTGGTACTGTACTTTGAGGGGACTGTAACGGGGTCTACCATTATTAGGGTTGAACAATTAATATAAATGTTCAATTCTCTAGTTGCCTACTCCTGGCCTAATGGATATTGATCATGTGCACTAAAGAAATACACCAGACACAGTCAGCTGTAACTCTCCTTGATCAATGTGTGGCTCAGCTCCAAGAAGGAATTTATTAGTCAAACACAATGTTATATATCTCCTGTAAGGGGGCTCGGTTAGCTCTAAAATGGGAGTGATCGGATGTATTCCATTGGTTAGTGGGTTGGGCATGAGCAAGTCCATGGGCGGATCCATGAGGTCATCAAGGTCGGTTGGTCCGTGAGGTCATCAGGGTGGGCGTCGCTGTGGGTGGATCCATGAGGTCATCAGGGTGGGCATCATCTTGGATACCAGACCACACGGTCTGGTGAAACAGGAAATGGCGGCCATCTTCAGTGTCTTACTTTGTCTGAGGAAAACTTATGTAAGGTTAAACAATACATGTTATAGGTTGCTTCCCTCAATTACCTTATGTGTTGAGGTTAATTAAGTATTTGATCTTATGGCTCTCCTCAACAGTCCCCCCTAAATACTTTATTAACCTTTTCTTTTATCTTGATCCCACCGTGGTTCCCTAACCCATCGATGTTAAGTGTTATTATGAAATCAGAGGCTTCATGACAATATGGATGCTATAGACACCAGAGAATGTGTAACTAATTATGGGTATACTGCGGAGGTATATCGGAGCGTGTTACCCATGTCCTCGGGACTTCCCTACCTGCTGGATCTATTACTCTCCAATCTCCCATCACCATGGTTACTTACAGTAAAATACACATGTGACTAACCCTGATGTACACATCCTAGATCTGACCGTCTTGCCCGGGAGGGGGAATTGGAGTTTTCACCAGTTTGAGACAAGTTTTCCCTTGTGGAAAACCTCCCTTTGTAGCTGGACTTTGACAAGCAGGTCAGATCCTACTCTGTCCCTAACTGTCTAACAAATTTACAATGTGAGAGATGGATCCAGGAGGCGCTCAGCAATCCTGACCGAAGTAGGAGTAGTCAGGAGCACTTGGTAGGGACCCTTAAATCTCGACTCCAGGGATGTCTTTCTGATGAACTTCTTTACAAGCTCGTAGTCACCAGGTTGGAGAGCATGGGTACCTTCACTGGAATCTGGACCTGGAATGGATGATAAAACTTGTACATGTGTTACTGACAGTTCTTTAGTAACAACAATTACATAATTTACAAGAGTATCACTTCCCAAGGCTAGCTGTTGTGGAAAATATTGACCCAATCTTGGAGGCCCCCCAAAAAGAATCTCGTATGGTGTGAGTTTAGTAGAACCCCCTTGGAGTGTTTTTGACTGAGTATAAGGCAACGGGCAAAATGTCTGTCCAAGTCTGACCTCCTAACTGGCTTTCAGTAATTTATTTTTGAAGGTGCCATTCAGTGTTTCTACTTTCCCACTGCTCTGTGGGTGATATGGAGTATGTAAACCCAAATCCGCTCCCACCAATGTCCATAGTTCCTTAGTCAGAGCAGCAGTGAATGCGGGCACTTGGTCACTCTCAATTACCTCTGGGACCCCATATCTGCAGACTACTTCATGCATCAGTCTCTTAACAGTCACTCTGGCAGTCATGTTGGTTACTGGATAGGCTTCGGGCCATCCTGAGAACATGTCAGTCACTTCCAGTACATACTCGCACTTCCCTACTTTTGGCATTTGAATACGATCAATCTGAATCCTCTGAAAGGGATAAAGTGGTTTAGCCAAATGTTTCTGAGTAACTTTCTGAGGCGGTGCTGGATTGCATGTTGCACACACAAGGCAGGACTTGAAATATTTTTGGGTGACAGTAGAAATCCCAGGTGCCATGTAGGTCTTCCAAATCAGGTCATTCATCCGATTCTTGCCTCTGTGGGTGATACCGTGTGCCCATTCTGTCACCGAGGGGTACAGATTATGGGGTAGACGGACCTTTTTGTTCATCCTCCAGACTCCATCTTCATCCTTTTTAGCTCCTCCTTCTTGCCATGACTTCTTTTCATCATCTGATGTCTTGTCTTGATGTAGATGGATGATCCTCATAAGAGAGCCTTTAGTCCCTTCTTCAGTGTCTTGTGACACGTACACCGCTGCTTTTTCTTTCCCAAATGGATCCACAGCATAGGTTTTTGCTGTTTTGTCAGCAAAGAAGTTCCCCCTTGCTTCTGGAGAATCCAATCTCCCGTGAGCTTTGATCTTGATTACTGAAACCTCCAAAGGTAGATCTAGAGCGGCCACAAGTTCTTGTATGATAGCAGCATGTTTTACAGGAGTTCCACTGGACGTTAGGTATCCTCTGGCTGCCCAGATACTGCCGAAGTCATGAGCCACTCCAAAAGCGTATCTTGAATCCGTGTAGATGTTGACCACCTTCTCCGTCGCTTCCTGACAAGCCAACGTCAAAGCTTTAAGTTCCGCTTCTTGTACAGACATGTGCGGTGGTAGCGATCCAGCTGAGATGACCTGGTCATGTGTAACCACGGCATATCCCGTATGGAATCTTCCTGTTTCATCTGCAAATCTGGAACCATCAGTGAAGAACGTCAGGTCAGCATGTGGGAGTGGGTCTTCAGACACGTTTTTCTTGGAGGCTGCTTCTTCCTGCATTTGTTCGAGACAGTCATGATCCTCTGAGTGTGTAGAGGCATCTTCTCCGGGAGCATCAGTATCATCCACATCCCCCCTGGAAAGAGGAAGCAGCGTGGACAGTTTGAAGATGCTGCAGCGGACAAGAGTGACATTATCCGGAACCAAGAGTCAACATTGGAGTCTCATATGATGCTGCACCAACAGATGTTTAGGTTCCAACAATAGCAATTATGTCGTGTGGAGCCATTAAGAGAACTGGATGTCCTCATATGATATCAGGATTTGGGATTCCAAGAGCTGGTGCAGACTGTATGGCCTGTTTAAGAGCGTAGAAAGCTTCCACGGATTTTGTTCATAGTGGAAACACTGACGTCTTGAGGTCATCGTACAATGGCTGCATCAGCTTTGAGGCATCTGGAAACTTTTTGCGACAATAATAATTGATAGGTCAGCCAACTCATCCGAGGCCCTTGTCTTAGGTTCTTGGCAGAACAAAATACCAGAGTCCCATGTGGTGTCACTGGCAAGTGAGGCATCATTGAATGCGGCCTCCATAACAGGCCAATATGCATCGCCCGCTTTAAGATTTGCCAGGGAAATGAGATCTTGCCACGTGGCTGAGTAATTCCTTTGTATTTGAAGCATGCTCCTGTAGAAAGGCATCGTCTGTTTTTCTGGATCTGGAAGCTGGTTCAACAGAGTAGCAGCTTGCTGGGGTGTAAACTTGACATAGAGGGTGGGCTCTTCAGACATGAGCATCGGCACTGTTGGTGGTGGCACCTGAGGTGGGAGTAGAGATGGCACCGCGAGTACAGATGTAATCCCTTGTTTATGAGGAGCAGGAGGAGGTAACAGTCCTGGATTGAGGGGCTCTATTTGGGCAGCTCCAGTATCATGGTGTGGGGTCCAGGTGATGCAGGCAGTCTTAAAAGCTTTAACAGTCCTGTCCTCATTACTAATTAACCTGATTTCAGAGAGGCAGCAAATGCTTGGGGGGCTACACTTGTTTATTATAATTTCAACAATTTCCCTTGTACATGCATGAACAGGGAAACCGAAAATGCCAACACCAGTGGCGGGAATTGTCAAGGTCTCAATGTGCTCACTAATATTTGCATACTCTAAAATGCGAGTTATTGCTGCATGAAGTTGTTGAGCACTAACGTCTGGATGAATAGGGTCATAAGTAGGGGTCACAGTGTGTATGATCATTCTACACAGGAGATTGCCAGCTTTAGTCACCGCTATGTCCCCAACAGCTATCTGACCATGTGACTCAACAATGATTTGACTGTCAGCTTGAATAGTCGCCCCTCCTGCTTCCACTATAGCTGTAGCTACACCTCCATTGTGCTCTAACCGAGAATTGGCAGCATTAACAATAGCGTCTGTCTCCATTGTTGTTATGTCACCCTTTCCCACCACTAACAAGGGTCCCTCAGGAAGTTCTTTTTCAAAAATAGGTTGCCAACATTCCCTCCCCTTTGTGCTTCCTGTGCTATTGGTATCCCCCTCCCACATTGAGCCCCCCTTGTTACAGTTGCCACCGTCCCATACAGGTGTGCGCTTGGCTGCGAGACAGCCTGTGAGGTACTGGGTATAGAGTTATGTAGACTGCGTGAGAGTGCTGTAGTGGAAGCATTGGGAGGAGAGGTCGCTGCTTGGAGCATCTCATGTGGGTGTGCGGCTAAATTGTCAGTGGAAGTGACAGTAGAAAGGATAGGTGCTGGGGACTATCCAGGTGGGAGGACTGCTGGATTCACAACAGGAGTGATAGAGGAAAGGGTTGGTGCCCCATTGGAAACAACTGAGATAGGAAACATGGGTAAAGCCTGTTCACTTCCCGAAGGAATATAGTATTGGCCGTTAGTGGTCATTACTGGGTAACAAGGATTTAGCGAAGTGGTGTGTAGCCTTAGTCTGAGATGTTCACCACCAGAACCAGCACATTCGCCATCCACAACATGGCCGCCGTCAGAATTATATTTACCACCAACAAAATGGCCGCCATCAGAATTATATTTACCACCAACAAAATGGCTGCCGTCAGAATTGTATTTACCACCAACAAGATGGCCGCCATCAGAATTATATTTACCACCAACAAAATGGCTGCCGTCAGAATTGTATTTACCACCAACAAGATGGCCGCCATCAGAATTATATTTACCACCAACAAGATGGCTGCCGTCAGAATTGTATTTACCACCAACAAGATGGCCGCCATTAGAATTATATTTACCACCAACATAATGGCTGCCGTCAGAATTGTATTTACCACCAACAAGATGGCCGCCATCAGAATTGTATTTACCACCAACAAGATGGCTGCCGTCAGAATTGTATTTACCACCAACAAGATGGCCGCCATCAGAATTATATTTACCACCAACAAGATGGCCGCCATCAGAATTATATTTACCACCAACAAGATGGCCGCCGTTACATTTACCACATGGCTCTGGGCGACCATTTTGGCTGCTATCACATTTAACACATTCGCCATTAACAAAATGGCCGCCATTACATTTACCACATGGCTCTGGGCCACCATTTTACGGTGGTGGCCGCTCACAAGATATATTTTTGTAATACACAACTCAAAACTCTATTCTTTCTATTCCTTTTCTACCCAATTTCCCTATTTTTATTTTTATTTTTATACAGACTTTCAGAGACTCTTTCTCCTGTCCTAGCAATAGACAACAATCCATTATCTTCTAGGATACCTTTTCTTTCTTTCTTTTTTTTTTTTTTTTTTCTCTAAGACAATCTTCCACTCCAGGGGCTGTAACCATCCCCCCTTCTGGCATTCCACACAATTTCCACTAATGTGCATGAGTCTAACTTGCCATCTGAATTTGGCTTAGTGCCCATACGGCAGAACTGCATTAATTTCTCCATCTTTCTATAGATATACAGTATATATATCTATCTATCAAGATAACAAACACCAAACAAACAATAAGACGGGGGAGATGACTCAAACCTGAGATTCTAAAGGGAACTGAGTCTGCAGTACTCAGTTCCCATTCCTTCTTGTCACGTGGTCCCTGTCTGACTTCCGTGCTCCGTACTTTACAAACCAATTATTCCCTACTTTGTCAAATTGCTCCCTAACTTACCGGTCCCCGTGCAGAGTCAACTCACTCGATGTCACGGGGCAAAAAAAAAAAAAAACTATAAATTTAATTGGCTCGAACTGAGCCAATTCGCTCCAAGTTTCAATGAGCCGCTACACAATTTATTATGCCCGAACTGAGCCAATTCGCTCCAAGCTTTACCAGGCCCCCCTAGGCCGAGTCAATTCACTCCAGGTCCTAGTCTCTCTTGTACAGAACTGAAAATCTTATCACAGGCGACAACCGTATACCACAGACAAAAATTATTATTTTTTATTTTTTTTCTGCTTGCTTGCTTTCCTTCTCTAAAAACAAACCTGTTTTTCCCGTCCTACCACATGCTTTTCTTTCTGTAAACACTTGCTTATTCTTTCCTAGAAACCTGTCCTGTTCCAAACACAATGCTTCTCCTTCTGTAAAAACCTGTTTTTCCTGTTTTATCACTTGCCTCTAGCCCTCTGTAAACACTTGCTTTTTTTTTTTTTTTCTTAGAAACCTGCTTTGACTGTCCTTACACAATACTTCTCTTTAACTACTAGTCATCTCCCCTCTTCACAACATGTAACAGGCAGTAGGCAACTAAAACATGTGACGGTTCTTGCAATTAAATGACCAGCAGCGGAGAGACCCTTCTGCCGTCTTACAGATACCAAGGAAACCGGACACGGTCAGGCAATCTGCACAGGATACCCCGAAGGACACAGGTAAAGACTACAGATTATAAAAAAATCAGCAGACTTACCGTGCTCTGTTAAGGAGGTGATCAGTCTCCAGGCTCGGGGTACTCAGTGCATCCAGCCGTTCCACTCGCCGGTTTTCAGGGTTCAGGGCTCTCCTCTGCTGGCCCCAGGTTGGGCGGCCAAATATTAGGGTTGAACAATTAATATAAATGTTCAATTCTCTAGTTGCCTACTCCTGGCCTAATGGATATTGATCATGTGCACTAAAGAAATACACCAGACACAGTCAGCTGTAACTCTCCTTGATCAATGTGTGGCTCAGCTCCAAGAAGGAATTTATTAGTCAAACACAATGTTATATATCTCCTGTAAGGGGGCTCGGTTAGCTCTAAAATGGGAGTGATCGGATGTATTCCATTGGTTAGTGGGTTGGGCATGAGCAAGTCCATGGGCAGATCCATGAGGTCATCAAGGTCGGTTGGTCCGTGAGGTCATCAGGGTGGGCATCGCTGTGGGTGGATCCATGAGGTCATCAGGGTGGGCGTCATCTTGCATACCAGACCACACGGTCTGGTGAAACAGGAAATGGCGGCCATCTTCAGTGTCTTACTTTGTCTGAGGAAAACTTATGTAAGGTTAAACAATACATGTTATAGGTTGCTTCCCTCAATTACCTTATGTGTTGAGGTTAATTAAGTATTTGATCTTATGGCTCTCCTCAACACCATGCCAGAGTACCTCTTTCAGTCCCACCCCGTGTTCCAGGAGGTCCACTCTGCTTTGGCTGGAGTCTGAATGAAGGACGCTGGCTGGAATTGCTTGGTTACATGGGCGCATATAAAAGATCACTGCTTCTCCACGTATTTCCAGTCTGACAATACTTTATTCAAAGGACATAGAATATATCACACAGATACAGAGGGCAGGCCAATTGAAAAGAGGCAGGCCAGATACACATTACAATAGCCGCAGGTGGCCGGAGCCTGCCAATATTTACTGTGGGAATTACAAAGGTGGGGGAGGTCAGAAGGGGGATATCGTGTCCCCTCTGCCCAGGGGCGCAGCCTGTGGGCTGATGCGTTAGGGACATGCATCTCACATGGAACCTATTATACATACAGTACATATAACTGCACAACATATTCTGGGTGCTGAGGGGTTCCGTAACACGGCTCCCCTTTTCAGCGACCGCGATCGGCATACACATTCTGATCCTTAACGGATCGGTTTGGGGATGACCGAAGTTTATGGGGTTGGTACAAGTTCCGTTTGCCGACTTAGTCCATCGGCGTTACCGTTTTGTTTGCCGGATCTGTAGTGGATGGTGAAGTCCAGAGGTTGTAGGGCTAAACTCCACTGCAGTAATCTGGCGTTGTCTCCGGAGACCCGATTAAGCCAGACTAGAGGATTATGGTCCGTTAGGAGGGAAAACTGTCGTCCATACCAATATGGTTGCAACTTTTTGAGTGCCCATACTACCGCCAGGCACTCCTTCTCGATGGCCGCATAGCTTACTTCACGGGGCAGTAGTTTCCGACTCAGGTAAGCTACCAGGCGTTCTTGGCCGTCCGGCCCGACTTGGCTCAGTACTGCCCCCAATCCAAACATAGAAGAGTCTGTGTGAACAAGGAAACTTTTAGTTGGATCGGGTGCGGCCAATACAGGGGTATTGGTGAGGGTGTCCTTTAGCTGGCGGAAGGCTTCCTCACACTATGGGGTCCAGGTTACCTGGCGGGGTTGGTTCTTACGGGTCAGATCAGTGAGGGACTTGGCTAGGCTGCTGTAATTGGGAACGAATTTCCAGCAATACCCTGCTGTCCCTAGAAATGCCATGACCTGGGTTTTAGTGTGTGGGGTGGGCCATTTGGCTATGGCCTCAATCTTGGCTGGTTCTGGTCGCTGTTTCCCACTTCCCACCCAATGCCCTAAATACTGAACCTTTGCTTTGCCCACGTGACACTTGTTTGGGTTCAGGGTGATTCCGGCCTTGTGGATCCTGTTCAATACTGTCTCTAGGTGATTTAGATGCTTTTCCCATGTCGCGCTGTATATGGTGATGTCATCGATGTAGGCACAAGCATAGTCCTGGAGACCATCCAGAAGCCGGTGAGCCAGCCTCTGGAAGGTCGCCGGAGCATTCTTCATCCCGAATGGCATAACTCGAAACTGGAATAAGCCGAACGGGGTGACAAATGCCGACTTGGGAATAGCGTCAGGACTAAGGGGAATCTGCCAGTAGCCTTTGCATAGATCGATGGTGGTCAAATACTTTGCCCCCGCCTGCCGGTCTAACAACTGATCCACCCGCGGCATGGGATACGCATCCGTCACCGTTTTCTCATTGAGCTTACGATAGTCTACACAAAACCGTGTAGTCCCATCCTTCTTGGGCACTAACACTACAGGGGATGCACAGGGACTATCTGACTCTTCAATGACCCCTAAACGCAACATCTCTTGTATCTCTTGTCGCATCCCTTCTCGTACAGACTCAGGGACACGGAAGGGGGGTTGTCGCAGGGGGGTCTGATCCTGGGTCTCAACCTTGTGTTGTGCCTGGCGAGTGTACCCTGGTCTCCCCGAAAACATCCCCTGTCGCTGCCTCAACAACGCCTCCGCCTGCTGTCTCTCCCGGGGACCTAGGTCTTCACCTAAGTGTACCTGGTCCCATGTTTTAGACTGAGTCCTTTCCCCTAAGACATCAGGCAAGGGAAGTCCGGCTAAATCCTCTGCTTCAGGTGCACAGATGGCCACTACCTCTTCAGGGCGCTCCTGGTAGGACTTCAGCATATTCACGTGGAACATGCGGATAACCCTGACGTCGTCACAATCGGCGACATTATAGGTGGTGTCGGCTATTTTCCCCTCTACCTGGTAGGGCCCCTGCCATGCAGCTTGGAACTTGTTCTGCCTAGTGGGCTCTAACATCAGGACCTTCTGTCCTATTTCCAAGGTGCATTCTCTGGCCCTCCGATCGTACCATACGCGCTGGCGCCGCTGGGCCACCTGCATGTTCCCAAGTACAGCCTGGGTCAGCTCCTGTAGGCGGTCCCGGAATTCCAGCACATAGGGTACAATAGGTACCCCTTCTATGATGCCCTCCCCTTCCCAGTGTTCTAGCACTAAGTCTAGGGGTCCCCTTACCCCCCTCCCGTATACCAGTTCAAACGGGGAGAACCCCGTGGGTTCTTGGGGCTCCCATAGGCAAACAGGAGGTGTGGCAAGAATTTCTCCCAGTCCCTGTAGGTCCTGGTAAAAGTCCCAATGAGTTGTTTTAACGTCCCGTTAAAGCGTTCACACAACCCTGTAATGATTATAAGGGATAACTCAGGAGACTCTTTGCATGGAACAAGACAACTACAGGACACCATTTTATAAGTGGTAAAGTCTATATTATCACACGGTGATTCAAACAGGTGCAGAGAGAAACTCAAGTCCACAACACTTGGAGTAAATATTAAACGCAGCTTAGCAGTCTATAGGAAACTTCAGAGGAAAATGCAATCACACAGAAAGTCTATGAAGCACAATTATTCTTGAGGATACTTGACATGAATAAGTCCTTGATAGTCCAAACACAGATTGATATGCTTATAAGGCAGTTCAAATAATATCTTAGCTGTTGTGAATTTGGATTCTGGGCTCCCCCGGTGGCCGCTTGTGGAATTGGACTTGTCATCCTCTTTCCTGTTTCACCTGGTTCCATCAGTAGTGGGTGTCGCTATTTAAGCTCATTTCTCTGGTGGTTTCTTGCCGGTCAACAATGTTATCTGATGCCTCTCAGTGCTTGTTCCTGCTTCTAGACAACTACTAGATAAGTTGGACTTTTGTCCATGTTTTGTTTTGCCTATTTGTTCCAGTTCACAGCTGAAGTTTTGTTACTGTGTCTGGAAAGCTCTCGTTGATCAGGGATTGCTACTCTGGCGTTATGAGTTAATGCCAGAGTTTAAGGTAATCTCTGGATGGTGTTTTGTTAGTGTTTTTCTGCTGACCATGAAAGTATACTATCTGTCTTCTGCTATCTAGTAAGCGGACCTCAAATTTGCTAAGACTATTTTCCTGCTGCGTTTGTTGTTTCATCTGAACTCACCGTCATTATATGTGGGGGGCTACTGTCTTCTTTGGAATATTTCTCTAGAGGTGAGCCAGGTCTTATATTTCCCTCTGCTAGCTATTTAGGTCTTAGGCCAGAGCTGGGCATCTAGCGATAAATAGGAAATGCTACCTGGCTATTTCTAGTTGCGCGGCAGGCTTAGTTCATGGTCAGTATAGTTCCATCTTCCGAGAGCTTGTCCCTCTATAGGCTTGCTATGATCTCTGCCTGCAGAGATCATGACAGTTTGACCGGCCATAAAGTGTTAAAGACCCAGGTTGAGAAAGGAGAGTTATAAGAAGTCTGCTGGAATTTTTTTTTTTTTTTTTTCCTCCAGTCTGCCTTGCTGCAGTCTTTTTTCTCTCTCTCCTCCTAATCTCTGTATGGCTCTGTGTGCACCTGACAATAATGGATCTCCAGAGTGTAACTGCGGGTTTGAATAATCTCATCATGAAAGTACAAAATTTACAAGATTTTGTGGTACATGCTCCGGTATCTGAGCCGAGAATTCCTTTGCCGGAGTTCTTCACAGGGAATAGAGCTAGCTTCCAGAATTTCCGAAATAATTGTAAGCTTTATTTGTCCCTGAAGTCTCGTTCAGCTGGAGACCCTGCTCAGCAGGTTAGGATTGTGATTTCCTTGCTCAGGGGTGACCCTCAAGATTGGGCCTTCTCATTGCCAGCAGGGGATCCTGCGTTACGCGATGTGGATGCGTTTTTTCTGGCCTTGGGCTTGCTTTATGAGGAACCTCATTTGGAACTTCAGGCAGAAAAAACTTTGATGGCACTATCTCAGGGGCAAGACGAAGCTGAAGTTTTCTGCCAAAAATTCCGTAAATGGTCTGTGCTTACTCAGTGGAATGAGTGCGCCTTGGCGGCAACTTTCAGAGAAGGTCTCTCTGATGCCGTTAAGGATGTTATGGTGGGGTTCCCTGTGCCTGCAGGTCTGAATGAGTCCATGACAATGGCTATTCAGATTGATAGGCGTCTGCGGGAGCGCAAACCGGTGCACCATCTGGCGGTGTCTATGGAAAAGACGCCAGAAAGTATGCAGTGTGATAGAATTCTGTCCAGGAGCGAGCGACAGAATTTTAGACGGAAGAATGGATTGTGTTTCTATTGTGGGGATTCTACTCATGTTATATCAGCATGCTCTAGGCGTACAAAGAAGCTTGATAAGTCTGTTTCCATTGGCACCATTCAGTCTAAGTTTATTTTGTCTGTAACCCTGATTTGCTCTTTGTCATCCATTGCCACGGACGCCTATGTTGACTCTGGCGCCGCTCTGAGTCTTATGGATTGGTCCTTTGCCAATCGTTGTGGTTTTGATTTAGAGCCTTTGGAGACTCTTATTCCTCTGAAGGGGATTGACTCCACCCCATTGGCTAATAATAAACCACAATACTGGACACAAGTAACCATGCGTATCAATCCGGATCACCAGGAGATTATTCGTTTCCTGGTGCTGTATAATTTACATGACGATTTGGTACTGGGATTGCCATGGTTGCAGTCTCACAACCCAGTCTTGGACTGGAGAGCAATGTCTGTGTTGAGCTGGGGATGTAAGGGTATTCATGGGGACTTACCTTTGGTTTCTATTTCGTCGTCCATTCCCTCTGAAGTCCCTGAGTTCCTCTCTGATTATCAAGACGTCTTTGACGAACCCAAGCTTGGGTCGTTACCTCCGCACCGTGAGTGCGATTGTGCCATAGATTTGATACCGGGTTGTAAATATCCAAAGGGTCGTTTGTTTAATCTGTCTGTGCCGGAACATGCTGCTATGCGGGAATATATAAAGGAGTCTTTGGAAAAGGGACATATTCGTCCATCTTCTTCTCCCTTGGGAGCTGGGTTTTTCTTTGTCTCAAAAAAAGACGGCTCTTTGAGACCATGTATTGATTATCGGCTTCTGAATAAGATCACTGTTAAGTATCAATACCCATTGCCATTGCTTACTGATTTGTTTGCTCGTATAGAGGGTGCTAAGTGGTTCTCTAAAATTGATCTTCGTGGGGCGTATAATTTGGTGCGGATCAGGCAGGGGGATGAGTGGAAGACCGCATTTAATACGCCCGAGGGCCACTTTGAGTATTTGGTCATGCCTTTTGGTCTTTCTAATGCCCCTTCAGTTTTCCAGTCTTTTATGCATGATATTTTCCGCGATTTTCTGGATAAATTTATGATAATATATCTGGATGATATTCTGATTTTTTCTGATGACTGGGACTCTCATGTCCAGCAGGTCAGGAGAGTTTTTCAGGTTCTGCGGTCTAATTCTTTATGTGTGAAGGGGTCTAAGTGCGTTTTTGGGGTCCAGAAAATTTCCTTTTTGGGGTATATTTTTTCTCCCTCTTCCATTGAGATGGATCCCGTCAAGGTGCAAGCTATTTGTGACTGGACTCAGCCCTCCTCTCTTAAGGGTCTTCAGAGATTTTTGGGCTTTGCCAACTTTTACCGCCGATTTATTGCTGGTTTTTCGGATGTCGTTAAACCACTGACTGATTTGACCAGACAAGGCGCTGATGTTGCTAATTGGTCCCCTCATGCTGTAGAGGCCTTTCAGGAGCTTAAGCGCCGTTTTGCCTCTGCCCCTGTGTTGCGTCAGCCTGATGTGAATCTGCCTTTTCAGGTTGAGGTTGACGCTTCGGAGATCGGAGCTGGGGCAGTGTTGTCGCAGAAAGGTTCCGACTGCTCCGTCATTAGGCCTTGTGCCTTCTTTTCTCGCAAATTTTCGCCCGCAGAGCGGAATTATGATGTTGGGAATCGGGAGCTTTTGGCCATGAAGTGGGCGTTTGAGGAGTGGCGCCATTGGCTCGAGGGGGCTAGGCATCAGGTGGTGGTATTGACTGACCACAAAAATTTGATTTATCTTGAGACTGCCAGACGCCTGAATCCTAGACAGGCGCGCTGGTCTTTATTTTTTTCTCGCTTTAATTTTGTGGTGTCATACCTACCGGGTTCTAAGAATGTTAAGGCAGATGCCCTTTCTAGGAGTTTTGACCCGGACTCTCCTGGTAATTCTGAACCCACAGGTATCCTTAGGGAGGGAGTAATTTTGTCGGCCGTTTCTCCTGATCTGCGGCGGTCCTTGCAAGAGTTTCAGGCGGATAGACCGGATCGTTGTCCGCCTGATAGACTGTTTGTTCCGGATGATTGGACCAGCAGAGTCATCTCTGAGGTACATTCTTCTGCATTGGCAGGTCATCCCGGAATTTTTGGTACCAGGGATTTGGTGGCAAGATCCTTCTGGTGGCCTTCCCTGTCACGAGATGTGCGAGTCTTTGTGCAGTCATGTGACGTTTGTGCTCGGGCCAAGTCTTGTAGTTCTCGGGCTAGCGGACTGCTGTTGCCCTTGCCTATTCCTAAGAGGCCTTGGACACACATCTCGATGGATTTTATTTCAGATCTGCCTGTTTCCCAGAAGATGTCTGTCATCTGGGTGGTCTGTGACCGTTTCTCTAAAATGGTCCATTTGGTTCCTCTGCCCAAGTTGCCTTCTTCTTCTGAGTTGGTTCCTCTGTTTTTTCAGAATGTTGTCCGATTGCACGGTATTCCTGAGAATATTGTTTCTGACAGAGGTACCCAATTTGTGTCTAGATTTTGGCGGGCATTCTGTGCTAGGATGGGCATAGATTTGTCTTTTTCATCTGCTTTTCACCCTCAGACTAATGGCCAGACCGAGCGGACTAATCAGACCCTTGAGACATATCTGAGGTGTTTTGTCTCTGCTGACCAGGATGATTGGGTTGCTTTTTTGCCATTGGCAGAGTTTGCCCTCAATAATCGGGCCAGCTCTTCCACCTTGGTGTCCCCGTTTTTCTGTAATTCGGGGTTTCACCCTCGATTTTCCTCCGGTCAGGTGGAATCCTCGGATTGTCCTGGAGTGGATGCGGTGGTGGAGAGATTGCATCACATCTGGGGGCAGGTTATGGACAATTTGAAGTTGTCCCAGGAGAGGACTCAGCGTTTTGCCAACCGTCATCGTCGTGTTGGTTCTCGGCTTTGTGTTGGAGATTTGGTGTGGTTGTCTTCTCGTTTTGTCCCTATGAGGGTCTCTTCTCCTAAGTTTAAACCTCGGTTCATCGGCCCTTATAGAATATTGGAGATTCTTAATCCTGTTTCTTTCCGTTTGGACCTCCCTGCGTCCTTTTCCATTCATAACGTTTTTCATCGGTCGTTATTGCGCAGGTATGAGGTACCTGTTGTACCTTCAGTTGAGCCTCCTGCTCCGGTGTTGGTTGAGGGTGAGTTGGAGTACGTTGTGGAGAAAATTTTGGACTCTCGTGTTTCCAGACGGAGACTCCAGTATCTGGTCAACTGGAAGGGTTACGGCCAGGAGGATAATTCTTGGGTCAATGCATCTGATGTTCATGCTTCTGATCTTGTTCGTGCCTTCCATAGGGTTCATCCTGGTCGCCCTGGTGGATCTGGTGAGGGTTCGGTGCCCCCTCCTTGAGGGGGGGGTACTGTTGTGAATTTGGATTCTGGGCTCCCCCGGTGGCCGCTTGTGGAATTGGACTTGTCATCCTCTTTCCTGTTTCACCTGGTTCCATCAGTAGTGGGTGTCGCTATTTAAGCTCATTTCTCTGGTGGTTTCTTGCCGGTCAACAATGTTATCTGATGCCTCTCAGTGCTTGTTCCTGCTTCTAGACAACTACTAGATAAGTTGGACTTTTGTCCATGTTTTGTTTTGCCTATTTGTTCCAGTTCACAGCTGAAGTTTTGTTACTGTGTCTGGAAAGCTCTCGTTGATCAGGGATTGCTACTCTGGCGTTATGAGTTAATGCCAGAGTTTAAGGTAATCTCTGGATGGTGTTTTGTTAGTGTTTTTCTGCTGACCATGAAAGTATACTATCTGTCTTCTGCTATCTAGTAAGCGGACCTCAAATTTGCTAAGACTATTTTCCTGCTGCGTTTGTTGTTTCATCTGAACTCACCGTCATTATATGTGGGGGGCTACTGTCTTCTTTGGAATATTTCTCTAGAGGTGAGCCAGGTCTTATATTTCCCTCTGCTAGCTATTTAGGTCTTAGGCCAGAGCTGGGCATCTAGCGATAAATAGGAAATGCTACCTGGCTATTTCTAGTTGCGCGGCAGGCTTAGTTCATGGTCAGTATAGTTCCATCTTCCGAGAGCTTGTCCCTCTATAGGCTTGCTATGATCTCTGCCTGCAGAGATCATGACACTTAGCACAACCAGGGAGGCCTGGGTAAAAGTCTCAAATTTAAGCAGAGCAGCAACAGCTTACATGTCCAGCAAATGCAGATGGAAACAAACACAAGCAGCCAGATGGAGGATTACTGGAAACCGATGTATGCAGCAGAAACTCAGAGCTGAGTAGCAGGATCTCCACACAGGTTCACAAGAGCAGTGTTACGGGAAGCCTAGGTAGGCAAGAGCTAATAACACAGGCCCCTGCGATTTCCCTCAACTCTGGGAAACCCTGATTGACCCTCTCCCAGAGTTTACACTGATGGTGTGCATGTCTGGGCCTCCACCCTCACCCTGTCTCCTGTTTCAACCCTAGGCTGAAACCTCCACCCACCACCCAGTGAAGAGACCACTAACCAATACCCACAGTTAGCACAGACAAGGATAACGGAAAATATACACCACGCCGCAGTCACTCAGGAATACACAATATATGCACAGGGAAAAACAAATACAAATATAGGAAGGAGGAAAATATGACAAAGGGAAATATACACCACCAGATATGATACTCCTTTTCCTAGACCACCACTCCAGACCGAGATAACCAAGCACAAGACAGAAGCTATAATCGGCGACGCCCAATGTTCAGAAGGACAATTTAAAGGCAGTGGGGGTGACCTAGCTTCCAATCCTAGCACCAGCTAAATTAACCCCGGACCAGCTAGACAAAATCTAGCCGACGCCACTGAGCGCATAGTGGACAAAAGCGGAATTACCGCTATCTGTCGAACGCCCTAGTATGAACAGCGTCCGACATGACAGTACCCCGCCTTCTACGAGGGACCCCAGGGCCCTCATGACTTATAGGACCCGGCTTGTCCGGATGGCGGCGATGAAACATACTGACCAGCCGATCCGCATGAACGTCCGAGGCTGGTACCCAAGACCTCTCCTCCGGCCCATAACCACGCCAGTGTACCAAGTACTGTAAAGTGCGGCATACTACACCCCAATAAGTTTGCTAAGTTGGCAGATGAGGGGGGTGCCAGTACAGGGGTAGCACTGCTGCAGCCAGGCATGTCCTCTGAAAGCCGGAGGAGTGACTGCTCCAGTAAGGAGGGAAATAGGAGAGCAGGGCAGGCCAGACAGGTGCTGGTAGTGGGGGACTCAATTATTAGGGGAACAGATAGGGCAATCTGTCACAAAGACAAGGATCGTCGGACGGTGTGCTGCCTACCTGGCGCTCGAGTCCGACACATCGCTGATCGGGTGGACAGATTACTGGGAGGGGCTGGTGAGGACCCAGCGGTCATGGTGCACATTGGCACAAATGACAAAGTTAGAGGTAGGTGGAAAGTCCTTAAAGATGATTTCAGGGAATTAGGCTGCAAGCTGAAAGCAAGGACCTCCGACGTGGTATTTTCCGAAATACTGCCTGTACCACGTGCCACGCCAGAGAGGCAACGGGAGATTAGGGAGGTTAATAAGTGGCTCAAGAATTGGTGTAGGAAGGAGGGGTTTGGGTTCCTGCAGAACTGGGCCGACTTCTCAGTTGGCTACAGGCTCTACGCTAGGGACGGGCTGCACCTCAATGGGGAAGGGGCAGCTGTGCTGGGGGAGAAAATGGTTAGAAGGTTGGAGGAGTGTTTAAACTAGGGATTGGGGGGGAGGGTATTCATTTTATAGGAGGGGAAGATAGTGCAGATAGAGACCTGGGCACAAATAAGGAAGTTGGGGGTGGCGGTGGCATGGGGGGTGGGGTTAGAACAGTTAGTAATTTAAGAAAGAATAGAGGTACAGAGAGTAACATCAAGTGCATGTATACTAATGCCAGAAGCCTCGCCAACAAAATGGATGAATTAGAACTAATGTTGTTGGAGCATAATTATGACATGGTGGGGATATCTGAGACGTGGCTGGATGAGAGCCATGACTGGGCTGTTAACTTGCAGGGCTATAGCCTGTTCAGAAATGACCGTACAGATAAGCGAGGGGGAGGGGTGTGTCTATATGTAAAATCTTCCTTAAAACCCATCCTGCGTGATAATATAGGTGAATTTAATGAAAATGTAGAGTCCCTGTGGGTGGAGATAAGGGGAGGGGGAAAAAATAATAAATTACTGATAGGGATTTGTTATAAATCTCCAAAAATAATGGAAGCAATGGAGAATATCCTCGTAAAGCAAATAGATGAAGCTGCGACTCAAGGAGAAGTCATTATTATGGGGGACTTCAACTACCCTGAAATAGATTGGGGAACAGAAACCTGCAGTTCCAGCAAAGGTAATCGGTTTTTGACAATTATGAGAGACAATTACCTTTCACAACTGGTTCAGGACCCAACAAGGAGGGGGGCACTGCTAGACCTAATATTAACCAACAGGCCAGACCGCATATCAAATATAAGGGTTGGGGGTCACTTGGGGAATAGTGATCACAAAATAATAAGTTTTCATGTAACCTTTAATAAGATGGGTAGTAGGGGAGTGACAAGGACACTAAACTTCAGGAGGGCAAATTTCCAACGGATGAGAGAGGATCTTGGTGCAATTAACTGGGACGATATCCTGAGACACAAAAATACACAAAGAAAATGGGAGACGTTTATTAGCATCCTGGATAGGACCTGTGCACAGTATATACCGTATGGGAATAAACATACTAGAAATAGGAGGAAACCAATATGGCTAAATAGAGCTGTAAGGGGCGCAATAAGGGACAAAAAGAAAGCATTTAGAGAATTAAAGGAAGTAGGTAGTGAGGAGGCATTAAATAAATACAGAAAATTAAATAAATTCTGTAAAAAGCAAATCAAGGCAGCAAAGATTGAGACAGAGAGACTCATTGCCAGAGAGAGTAAAAATAATCCCAAAATATTCTTTAACTATATAAATAGTAAGAAACTAAAAAATGACAGTGTTGGCCCCCTTAAAAATAATCTGGGGGAAATGGTGGATGAGGATGAGGAAAAAGCCAATATGCTAAATGACTTTTTTTCATCAGTATTTACAAAAGAAAATCCCATGGCAGACAAAATGACTAGTGATAAAAATTCCCCATTAAATGTCACCTGCTTAACCCAGCAGGAAGTACAGCGGCGTCTAAAAATAACTAAAATTGACAAATCTCCGGGCCCGGATGGGATACACCCCCGAGTACTGCAGGAACTAAGTACAGTCATTGATAGACCATTATTTTTAATCTGTAAAGACTCCATAATAACAGGGTCTGTACCACAGGACTGGCGTATAGCAAATGTGGTGCCAGTATTCAAAAAAGGGGCAAAAACTGAACTGGGTAATTATAGGCCAGTAAGCTTAACCTCTACTGTGGGTAAAATCCTGGAGGACATTCTAAGGGATACTATACTGGAGTATCTGAAGAGGAATAACCTTATGACCCAGTATCAGCACGGGTTTACTAGGGACCGTTCATGTCAGACTAATTTGATCAGCTTCTATGAAGTTCCGGACTGGACCAAGGGAACCCAGTGGACGTAGTGTATATGGACTTTTCCAAAGCTTTTGATACATGCCACACAAAAGGTTGTTACATAAAATGAGAGTAATGGGGATAGGGGAAAATATGTGTAAGTGGGTTGAGAGCTGGCTCAGGGATAGGAAACAAAGGGTGGTTATTAATGGAGCACACTCGGACTGGGTTGCGGTTAGCAGTGGGGTACCACAGGGGTCAGTATTGGGCCCTCTTCTTTTTAACATATTTATTAATGACCTTGTAGGGGGCATTCAGAGTAGAATCTGAATATTTGCAGATGACACTAAACTCTGCATGGTAATCAATACAGGGGAGGACAATTTTATATTACAGGATGATTTATGTAAACTAGAAGCTTGGGCTGATAAATGGCAAATGAGCTTTAATGGGGATAAATGTAAGGTCATGCACTTGGGTAGAAGTAATAAGATGTATAACTATGTGCTTAATTCTAAAACTCTGGGCAAAACCGTCAATGAAAAAGACCTGGGTATATGGGTGGATGACAAACTCATATTCAGTGGCCAGTGTCAGGCAGCTGCTACAAAGGCAAATAAAATAATGGGATGTATTAAAAGAGGCATAGATGCTCATGAGGAGAACATAATTTTATCTCTATACAAGTCACTAGTTCGACCACACTTAGAATACTGTGCACAGTTCTGGTCTCCGGTGTATAAGAAAGACATAGCTGAACTGGAGTGGGTGCAGAGAAGAGCGACCAAGGTTATTAGAGGACTGGGGGGTCTGCAATACCAAGATAAGTTATTACACTTAGGGCTTTTTAGTTTGGAAAAACGAAGACTAAGGGGTGATCTTATTTTAATGTATAAATATATGAGGGGACAGTACAAAGACCTTTCTGATGATCTTTTTAATCATAGACCTGAGACAGGGACAAGGGGGCATCCTCTACGTCTGGAGGAAAGAAGGTTTAAACATAATAACAGACGCGGATTCTTTACTGTAAGAGCAGTGAGACTATGGAACTCTCTGCCGTATGATGTTGTAATGAGTGATTCATTAATTCAATTTAAGAGGGGACTGGATACCTTTCTGGAAAAGTATAATGTTACAGGGTATATACACTAGATTCCTTGATAAGGCGTTGATCCAGGGAACTAGTCTGATTGCTGTATGTGGAGTCGGGAAGGAATTTTTTTCCCCATGGTGGAGTTACTCTTTGCCACATGGGTTTTTTTTGCCTTCCTCTGGATCAACATGTTAGGGCATGTTAGGTTAGGCTATGGGTTGAACTAGATGGACTTACAGTCTTCCTTCAACCTTAATAACTATGTAACTATGTAACACGAGTGTCAACTACCTTGGAGACTTCAAATTCCAAATTACCATCCACCAAAACTGGAGGAGGCATCGGTGTCGCTTCCACAAGACCCACCATCTTTTTTAGCAACGATCTGTGGAACACATTGTGTATTACACCGTAGGAAGCTCCAATCGGTACACTACTGGGTTAATGACAGCGGCGACCCTAAATGGACCAATAAACCGTGGACCCAATTTAAGGGATGGTATTTTGAGTCTTATGTTTTTTGTGGATAACCACACCCAGTCATCCACACTCAGTTCCGGACCTGGCACACGCCTACTGTCAGCCACACATTTGTACCTAGCACCCACGCTCAACAAGCGCTGCTTAACTCTCCTCCAGACTGATGACAGTTGTGCTCCTAACTGGTCTTCCTCCGGGACGCCGGAAGAGCCCCCCTGACTCAAAGTACAAAATTGAGGATGTAGCCCGTAAACACAAAAAAACGGAGACTCCCCAGAAGACTCCTGGCAGTGATTATTGATGGCAAACTCAGCCAAAGGAAGGATCGTCTGACCATTCGACTGAGGATGAAACGCCGAAGAATGAGACAACTTGATCCCCAGCCGTGAGCAAAATGCTTTCCAAAATTTTGCCACAAACTGAGTACCTCTATCGGAAACGATGTCAGACGGAACCCCATGAAGTCTGACCACCTCCTGCACAAATTCCTGAGCCAAAGTCTTAGCATTAGGCAACGAAGGCAAAGACACAAAGTGCGACATTTTTCAGAACCGATCAACAATCACCAAAATGACCGTGTTCCCAGCTGAGGAAGGCCAGTCAGTGATAAAATCCATGGAGATCTCCGTCCAAGGCTTACTAGGTACCTCGAGAGGAAGTAGTGTGCCAACAGGATGGGTTCGGGGCGTCTTAGCCCTAGCGCACGTGGTGCAAGCTGACACGTATGAGACCAAGTCCTGTCGGATTTTGGGCCACCAAAACCGACGTGACACCAACTCCAAAGTACCCCTGACCCCTGGGAGGCCAGCCAGGACAGCATCATGATGCTCCGCCAAAACCTTTAAGTGGAGATGAAGCGGTACAAACGATTTGTTGATGGGAAGCTCAGATGGTACCTCCTCCTGAACCTCGGCAATCTCAGCCTCAACCTCGGTTATGAGAGCCGAAACCACAACACCCTTTTGGAGGATGGGTACCGGATCTTCCCGAGGTTCTCCCCCCGGAAAACACCTGGACAGAGCATCTGCCTTAGTGTTTTTAGACCCAGGTCTGTAAGTGACAACAAAGTTGAACTGCGTGAAAAACAATGCCCAGCGAGCCTGCCTGGGAGATAGACGCTTGGCAGACTCCAAATAAAGCAAATTCTTATGGTCGGTAATTACAGTAACCTGATGAACCGACCCCTCCAAGAAGTGTCGCCATTCCTCAAAGGCCAACTTGATTGCCAACAACTCCCTGTTGCCAATATCGTAGTTATGCTCGGCAGACGACAGTTTCTTGGAGAAATAGGCGCAAGGACACAAATAGCTCAAGGATGAGCCTTGTGACAACACCGCCCCCACACCAACCTCAGACGCATCAACTTCCACAACAAAAGGTTTCGATACGTCAGGCAGCACAACAATGGGGGCCGAAACAAAACTGTTCTTAAGAAATTCAAATGCGCGCACAGCGGCCTCAGGCCAAAAAGAGAAATTGGTACCCTTTTTAGTCATGTCTGTTAGCGGTTTAGCAATGATAGAAAAATCCTTGATAAACTTCCTATAGTAGTTAGAAAACCCAAGGAACCGCTGAAGTGCTTTTAGGTTATCAGGCCGTTCCCAACGCAACACCGCTTGCACCTTAGCGGCGTCCATTTTTAACCCAGAAGCTGACACAATATAACCCAAGAAAGGCAACTCCTGAACCGAAAATACACATTTCTCAAGTTTTGCATAGAGCTTATTCTCACGGAGAAGCTGTAACACCTGCCTGACATGATCTAAATGAGTATCACGGTCGCAAGAATATATGAGAATGTCATCCAGGTATACAATAACGAATTTCCCCAAAACATGTGAGAACACATCATTTATGAAATGTTGGAACACTGCTGGTGCGTTTGTCAACCCAAATGGCATCACCAAATTTTCAAAATGACCCTCAGGGGTATTAAAAGCCATCTTCCACTCATCACCTTGACGGACTCTTATGAGGTTATACGCCCCCCTGAGGTCAAGCTTAGTAAACCACTTAGCACCTGCCACCTGGTTGAACAAATCTGGTATCAGTGTCATAGGGTATGGATCACGAACCGTAATCTGGTTCAACTCCCTGAAATCCAGACACGGGCGTAGTCCGCCATCTTTCTTCTTAACGAAGAAGAACCCAGCTGCCACAGGCGAGGACGAAGGCCTGATGTGCCCTTTGCTCAAACTGTCAGCAATGTAATCCTTTAAAGCTTGTCTCTCTGGACCGGAGATGTTAAACATCCTTGCTTTAGGCAAATTGGCCCCTGGTTTAAACCTGATAGTACAGTCATAAGAGCGATGTGGCGGCAACTCTGAACAACCCTTCTCAGAGAACACATCTGCAAAATCCAGAAGTGACTCAGGAACGCTTGAAGTCACAGCAGACACACATGTGGCCAGGCAATTCTCCTGGCAGAATTCGCTCCACTGAATTATGTCCTGAGTTTTCCAATCGATAACCGGGTTGTGCATAGACAACCATGGGAAACCCAAAACCACCTGTGCAGGAAGATTCCTGAGCACCTTACATGTAACCTGCTCGAAATATAGAACCCCAATGTGGAGTTTCACCTCAGCCACAAACTCAGTAATCTCCCCCTGTGAGAGAGGAGCTGCATTGATGGTGACCGCGCGGATAGGATGAGGCAGTTTTTCAATCCTAAAACCTGCTGTGCGCGCAAACTCCTCATCAATGAGATTTGTGGCAGAACCACTATCCACAAAAACAGTGATTGGCAGCTCTCTACCAGCGATAATAACTTTGGCAGGGAGCATGCATTGAGAAACCACCATGGAGGATATGCATAAGCTCAGATTGGTCTCCTCCACACCCTCTGAGCTTAGAAGTTTTCCGCCGTTGCGTTTTTCCTTAGACAGCAGAGGACAAATGTTAACAAAATGACCAGTTTTACCACAGTAAAAACAGGCTCCCTGCTTCTTGAGCACAGGGGCTCGATGCTTAACATGTGACACCCCTGAGATTTGCACAGGCTCCGTGGGCTCACCTGCAGCAACCTCACGTGAACCTACACCTTCTCCCATAGGCGGCGTCTCAGGCTCCCCCTGACGCAAACGGCGATCAATACGGACAACAAGACTCATAGCGGAATCCAGAGAAGCAGGAGCCTCGTACATCAGGAGGGCTTCTTTAACCCTTCCAGAAACCCCATGAATAAACTGACTCCGCAGCGCGGGATCATTCCACTGAGTGTTGACCGCCCAGCGGCGAAATTCAGAACAGTAATCCTCTGCAACACGCTCCCCCTGTCGAATAGTGCGTATCTTAGATTCTGCTAGAGCCATTCTGTCAGGATCATCGTAAATGTCTCCAAGAGCAAAAAAAACCTCTCCACTGAGTTAAATGCAGCAGAATCAGAAGGTAAAGAAAACGCCCATGCTTGAGGATCCCCGTTTAGTAATCACAACACCAGACCCACACGCTGAGCCTCATTACCTGAGGAGATCGGGCGCATACGAAAATAAAGTTTGCAAGCTTCCCGAAAAGTAACAAATTTACTGCGTTCCCCAGCAAACCTTTCAGGCAAAGGAAACTTAGGCTCAGCAACGCTACCTGCCGCTCCAGCTTGCACATTAGATATGCTAGTCCCTGTTGCTGCACTGCCCCCCTCAACTCAGTGACCTGTAGGAACAGCGCCCTCAACTGGCGGGTTACGGAAGTCATGGAATCCATGGGATTCAAACAATGTTGGCCGATTATAATGTCACGGGAAGCCTAGGTAAGCAAGAGCTAATAACCCAGGCCCCTGCGATTTCCCTCAACTCTGGGAAACCCTGACTGACCCTCTCCCAGAGTTTACACTGATGGTGTGCATGTCTGGGCCTCCACCCTCACCCTGTCTCCTGTTTCAACCCTAGGCTGAAACCTCCACCCACCACCCAGTGAAGAGACCACTAACCAATACCCACAGTTAGCACAGACAAGGATAACGGAAAATATACACCACACCGCAGTCACTCAGGAATACACAATAAATGCACAGGGCAAAACAAATACAAATATAGGAAGGAGGAAAATATGACAAAGGGAAATATACACCACCAGATACGATACTCCTTTTCCTAGACCACCACTCCAGACCGAGATAACCAAGCACAAGACAGAAGCTATAATCGGCGATGCCCAATGTTCAGAAGGACAATTTAAAGGCAGTGGGGGTGACCCAGCTTCCAATCCTAGCACCAGCTAAATTAACCCCGGACCAGCTAGACAAAATCTAGCCGACGCCACTGAGCGAATAGTGGACAAAAGCGGAATTACCGCTGTCTGTCGAACGCCCTAGTATGAACAGCGTCCGACATGACAAGCAGGTGCAGGAGCAGATGCAATGCCAGGGAGTCATCAGGAGCTGGATGCAAGGCAGAATACTCTAGCACAGACTAAAGGCTGGGGTGGAGTCATATAGCAGGAAGACACGCACTGTGTGCACATGAGACCAAAGATGCCATTTTGGAAAAGGGCAGTAATGCACAAAAGGTAATCAAAATGTTCAGAGTCCTGACAAACCCATTGGTTTGCGGGTGGTACGGGGCGCTTCTAATGGACTTTACGCCACACAGCTTCCACAGTTGGTTGGTCACCTCTGCTGTAAACTGGGTACCCTGGTCTGAGATAATCTCCCGGGGAAATCCAACCCGTGAGAAAACCTGGAGCAGGGCAGCCGCCACCGTCTCTGTCAGTATGTTAGGTAACGTAACCGCCTCTGGATACCGTGTGGCATAATCTACCACTGTCAATATATACCTTTTCCCTGACGGACTGGGTTTGGCTAACGGCCCTATCAGATCGACCGCTACTCGGCTAAATGGTTCCTCCACATTCACATTGGGGGGCGCTGCACTGTTGTGTTCCATGATGGCTGCTATCAAATCAGCTTTTGTTTTTTTGCTGGCGATTAACCCTCGGGCTTCCACCAGATCTTTTAATGTAGTCCTCTTTAACTTCTGGTAGTTGTTTTCCATTCATTCCTTTCCTCCTGTAGACGGGGTATCACATCCAGCTGTCTGCCACCAGTGTAACGGGGTCTACCATGCTGGAGTACCTCTTTCAGTACCACCCCGTGTTTCAGGAGGTCCACTCTGCTTTGGCTGGAGTCTCAATGAAGGACGCTGGCTGGAATTGCTTGGTTACATGGGCGCATATAAAAAATCACTGCTTCTCCACGTATTTCCAGTCTGACAACACTTTACTCACAGGACACAGAATATATCACACAGATACAGAGGGCAGGCCAATTGAAAAGCGGCAGGCCAGACATACATTACAATAGCCGCAGGTGGCCGGAGCCTGCCGATATTTACTGTGGGAATTACAAAGGTGGGGGAGGTCAGAAGGGGGATATCTTGTCCCCTCTGCCCAGGGGCGCAGCCTGTGGGCTGATGCATTAGGGACATGCATCTCACATGGAACCTATTATACATACATATAACTGCCCAACATATTCTGGGTGCTGAGGGGTTCCGTAACACGTAACAGGGGCATTATACTGTGTATAAGAGAGCATCATGCTGTGTATAGGGGAAAGACTCGGGACATTATTAAATGTAAAGTGGGCACTTATTGTTATAGGGGAACTCAGGTTACTGTGACTATCAAAGGGGCACACAGGGCAATATTACTTTCTAGGGGGCAAAATGTGGGCACTGTTTTCTAGGGCACTTGCACCCGGCATTACTATATGATAGAGGGGTGCTTTAGAATTTAGAGGGTACAGAGAACCACACAGCATGTGCAGTAATAGGGACACATACGGCAGCAGCGGTTCAGTATTGGGGTATCAGGTGGTGTAATAGGGTCACATACGGCGGCAGTGGCTCAGTATTGGGGTATCAGTAGGATGAGGAGTTTGTGCAGGTTGGGAATAGATGGTGATGGGGCTGGAATATGAGATGTGAAACGTGTCTTTGTTGTATTCTCTGCAGACGAGTTGTAGCTGGAAGAAGTTGTCATGTTGGTCTGGGCCAGATGGAAAAAATGAACGATTCCATCAGAAAGAACGTCAGCGGTAAGACATTATCTGGAACTGTGCTGTGATCTGTTATATGGTCTGTAGGGCTGTTATCTACCACTGACCATATGGCGGTAATATCAGTGTTGGTCTTTATATAGAGATTATCTTCAGTAACAGCACGGTCATCTGCTGAGGTTCTCCTCAACTATTAGGGTGCATCACCGAGTTGTAATGAAGGTTGCCTGGTTAGGGGCCCACTCAGAAGTTTCGCCCCCCCTGAACCAAAACCCTAGCTACGCCTCTGCTGCACACACAGAGCAGCTGAACAGACGCCACCTAGTAGCGAGAGCGAAGTTAGGAAAGTCAAGTCAGAGCACAAGATAGCACAACAGTACAAAATTATTTAGACAGAATGGATAGTCAGGACGTAGCAAGGGATCAGTAAACCAGGACGGGCAAAATACAGTACAATAGGGACAAACTGAAACAGAGTCAAAAGCCAAGCCAGGAGGTCAGAACCAGAGAGTCAAGCAAATCTACAGACAAACAAAGAGACGCTGGGAAAGGGAAGGCAGGGAGATAATAGACACAGGACAAGTCAGGGTTCACAGTAAGACAAATCAAGGGCTTCCAGAGTCAGTTTCACACGCCGAAGACAGAGCTATAGCTGACACCACCCTCAGGATACTTGGGAGCTAAATAGCAAACCCGAGCCCAGAATGAGGCAGAGCAAAGTTAACCATTGACATGATCCACCCAGAGAAAGCAGACAGGACTAAACTCTGGAACAGATCATGACAGATATAGCCCGCTTTGTAGGAGGAAGCCTAATCCTTGTGGGCTACTGGAGAAGATCCCTATAGCTGTAGCCTTCTCTGTATGGGGAAGCCTAATACTGGTGGGCTGCAGTACAAGGTACCCATGGCTAGTGCTTGCTCTGTATGGAGAAGCCTAATACTGGTGAGCTACAGGACAAGATCCTCATGGATATAGCCTGCTCTGTATGGGGAAGCCTAATCCTGGTGGCCTACTGGAGAAGATCCCCATGGATATAGCCTTTTCTGTATAGGGAAGCCTAATCCTTGTGGGCTAATGGATAAGATCCCATGGATTTAGCCTGCTTTGTATAGGGAAGCCTAATCCTGGTGGGCTGCTGGACAAGATCCCATGGATATAGCCTGCTCTGTATAGGGAAGCCTAATCCTCGTGGGCTAATGGACAAGATCCCATGGATATAGCCTGCTCTGTATGGGGAAGCCTAATCCTGGTGGGCTACTGGACAAGATTCCATGGATATAGCCTGCTCTGCATAGGGAAGCCTAATCCTCGTGGGCTAATGGACAAGATCCCATGGATATAGCCTGCTTTGTATAGGGAATCCTAATCTTGGTGGGCTACTGGAGAAGATCCCATGGATATAGCTTGCTCTGTATGGGGAAACCTAGTCCTGGTGGGCTACTGAACAAGAACCCATGGATATAGCCTGCTCTGTATGGGGAAGCCTAATTCTGGTGGGCTACTGGACAAGATCCCATAGATATAGCCTACTCTGTATGGGGAAGCCTAATCCTGGTGGGCTGGGGGAGAAGATCCCATGGATATAGCCTGCTCTGTATGGGGAATCCTAGTCCTGGTGGGCTATGGGAGAAGATCCCATGGCTATAGTTGTGACTTGTATTGTTCAAGATTATTGTACTTGTTTTTATTATGTATACTCCTCGGGGCTATAATAATAAATAACTAGATGGGCATTTCCTGAAGGAAATACATGGTACTTGAACAGCGCTGCCAGCTTTACAGCAGCACTTTTCACACACGGGACCGGGGGGGCACTTACTTTTCACACATGGGATCGGGGGGGCACTTACTTTTCACACACGGGACCGGGGGTGCACTTACTTTTGCACACACGGGACCGGGGGTGCACTTACTTTTGCACACACGGGATCGGGGGTGCACTTACTTTTGCACACACGGGACCAGAGGTGCACTTACTTTTGCACACATGGGGCCGGGTTGCACTTTTGCACACACGGGGCCGGGGGTGCACTTACTTTTGCACACACGGGGACGGGGGTGCACTTACTTTTCACACACGGGATCTGGGTGCACTTACTTTTCAGACACGGGACCGGGGGTGCACTTACTTTTAAGACACGGGACCGGGGGTGCACTTACTTTTCACGCACGGGACCGGGGATGCACTTACTTTTCACATACGGGACTGGGGGGGCACTTACTTTTCACATACGGGACCGGGGGGCACTTACTTTTCACACACGGGACCGGGGGGCACTTACTTTTCACACACGGGATCCCATGGCTATAGTTGTGACTTGTATTGTTCAAGATTATTGTACTTGTTTTTATTATGTATACTCCTCGGCGCTATAATAATAAATAACTAGATGGGCATTTCCTGAAGGAAATACATGGTACTTGAACAGCGCTGCCAGCTTTACAGCAGCACTTTTCACACACGGGACCGGGGGGGCACTTACTTTTCACACACGGGATCGGGGTGCACTTACTTTTCACATACGGGACTGGGGGGCACTTACTTTTCACATACGGGACCGGGGGGCACTTACTTTTCACATACGGGACCGGGGGGCACTTACTTTTCACACACGGGACCGGGGGGGCACTTACTTTTCACACACGGGACTGGGGGGGCACTTACTTTTCACATACGGGACCGGGGGGGCACTTATTTTTCACACACGGGACCGGGGGGACTTACTTTTCACACACGGGACCGGAGGGTGTCATAGTCACTTTATTCTGATGTTTATTGTACTTGTTTTTATTATGTATACTCCTCGGCGCTATAATAATAAATAACTAGATGGGCATTTCCTGAAGGAAATACATGGTACTTGAACAGCGCTGCCAGCTTTACAGCAGCACTTTTCACACACGGGACCGGGGGGGCACTTACTTTTCACACATGGGATCGGGGGGGCACTTACTTTTCACACACGGGACCGGGGGTGCACTTACTTTTGCACACACGGGACCGGGGGTGCACTTACTTTTGCACACACGGGATCGGGGGTGCACTTACTTTTGCACACACTGGACCAGAGGTGCACTTACTTTTGCACACACGGGGCCGGGTTGCACTTTTGCACACACGGGGCCGGGGGTGCACTTACTTTTGCACACACGGGGACGGGGGTGCACTTACTTTTCACACACGGGATCTGGGTGCACTTACTTTTCAGACACGGGACCGGGGGTGCACTTACTTTTCAGACACGGGACCGGGGGTGCACTTACTTTTCACGCACGGGACCGGGGATGCACTTACTTTTCACACACGGGATCGGGGTGCACTTACTTTTCACACACGGGACCGGGAGTGCACTTACTTTTCACACACGGGACCGGGGGTGCACTTACTTTTCACATACGGGACTGGGGGGGCACTTACTTTTCACATACGGGACCGGGGGGGCACTTACTTTTCACACACGGGACTGGGGGGGCACTTACTTTTCACATACGGGACCGGGGGGGCACTTATTTTTCACACACGGGACCGGGGGGACTTACTTTTCACACACGGGACCGGAGGGTGTCATAGTCACTTTATTCTGATGTTTGACTTTGATAAATGATCATGTCCTAAAATGGACACCGTACATTTGCATAGCTGCCATCTTTGGAAGGTCAAGTTGGGGGTCATGGAAAGGTCGCCATTAATTCCTATGGGAATTTTATTTTTTTTAAAATGCGATTTTTTTAAAAAAACTACAAATCGGATCAACTCCAAAAATACATAGCACACCTATCCCCACCGAGGGCTTCGAAACGCCGCCTGAACGGGGTCTCTGCACCGAGTGGTTCGGGCCACATTAATTGCGGAAAATGCGGAGAAGAATAAAATGTAAGAAATCGGATTACAATATGTTGCTTGAACCTAGAGGGTTCAAGCACCATAATAATGCCTGCTCTGTATGGGGGAAGCCTAGTCCTGGGGGGCAGAGGGGCCGATGTTATAGCCCACTAAGGTGTAACACTGTAGTAACACGTGGCTGTGCTTGGACTGCAGCACCGAGATCAGTCACACGCTGTTCAGCGACCGGCCATGGGCTGCGATGGATGTAGCTCCCAGGGGCCACGCCGTACGCGAGTATTGAATTTGCAGGCTGAATGTGTTGTGGGCATGTCAGGGGAGTGGCAGTCTTTGTGAGCTGCAGCGCTGATTGGTTCATCAGGGCATCGAAGGCGGCGCATTTAGGGGCGCGCTCTGTTCCTGAGACAGGCTTGCAATATGGAAGGAGCACATTCAGAAGTGCGCATTTGGAGCGCGCATTTTTGCCGACGCGCAATTCCCGCATTTCTGCCAGCGCGCATTCAGGAGCGCGCATTTATGCCTTTCGGCGCGCATTTCGAATGTAAGGAAGCGCGCATTCAGGATCGCGGATCCCTATTCTGCCTGTAGTAACCTGTTGCCTTTATTCCCAGCATATCCGTATTTTGCCTGTAGTAATCTGATGCGTTTATTCCCAGTGTATCCGTATTCTGCCTGTAGTGAGCTGTTGCCTTTATTCCCAGCGTATCCGTATTCTGCCTGTAGTAACCTGTTGCCTTTATTCCCAGTGTATCCGTATTCTGCCTGTAGTGAGCTGTTGCCTTTATTCCCAGTGTATCCGTATTCTGCCTGTAGTAACCTGTTGTCTTTATTCCCAGCGGATCCGTATTCTGCCTGTAGTAACCTGTTGCTTTTATTCCCAGCGGATCCGTAGTCTGCCTGTAGTGAGCTGTTGTGTTTATTCCCAGCGGATCCGTATTCTGCCTGTAGTAACCTGTTGCGTTTAATCCCAGCGGATCCGTATTCTGCCTGTAGTAAATTGTTGCATTTATTCCCAGCAGATCCGTATTCTGCCTGTAGTAAATTGTTGCGTTTATTCCCAGCGGATCCGTATTCTGCCTGTAGTAACCTGTTGCCTTTATTCCCAGCGTATCCGTATTCTGCCTGTAGTAAGCTGTTACCTTTATTCCCAGCGTATCCGTATTCTGCCTGTAGTAACCTGTTGTTGCGTTTATTCCCAGCAGATCCGTATTCTGCCTGTAGTAACCTGTTGCCTTTATTCCCAGCGTATCCATATTCTGCCTGTAGTAAGCTGTTACCTTTATTCCCAGCGTATCCGTATTCTGCCTGTAGTAAGCTGTTGCCTTTATTCCAAGCGGATCCCTATTCTGCCTGTAGTAACCTGTTGCGTTTATTCCCAGCGGATCCGTATTCTGCCTGTAGTAACCTGTTGCCTTTATTCCCAGCGTATCCATATTCTGCCTGTAGTAAGCTGTTACCTTTATTCCCAGCGTATCCGTATTCTGCCTGTAATAAGCTGTTGCCTTTATTCCAAGCGGATCCCTATTCTGCCTGTAGTAACCTGTTGCCTTTATTCCCAGCGGATCCGTATTATGCCTGAAGGAAATTGTTGCGTTTATTCCCAGCGGATCTGTGTTCTGCCTGTAGTAATCTGTTGCGTTTATTCCCAGCGGATCCGTATTCTGTCTGTAGTAACCTGTTGCGTTTATTCCCAGCGTATCCGTATTCTGCCTGTAGTAACCTGTTGCCTTTATTCGCAGCGGATCCATATTCTGCCTGTAGTGAGTTGTTGCCTTTATTCCCAGCGGATCCATATTCTGGCTGTAGTAATCTGTTGCGTTTATTCCCAGTGGATGCGTATTCTGCCTGTAGTAACCTGTTGCCTTTATTCCCAGCGGATCCCTATTCTGCCTGTAGTAAGCTGTTGCGTTTATTCCCAGCGGATCCGTATTCTGCCTGTAGTAACCTGTTGCCTTTACTCCCAGTGTATCCGTATTCTGCCTGTAGTAACCTGTTACCTTTATTCCCAGTGGATCCGTATTCTGTCTGTAGTAACCTGTTGCCTTTATTCCCAGCGGATCCGTATTCTGCCTGTAGTAACCTGTTGCCTTTATTCCCATCGGATCCGTATTCTGCCTGTAGTAACCTGTTGCCTTTATTCCCAGCGGATCCGTATTCTGCCTGTAGTAACCTGTTGCCTTTATTCCCAGCATATCCGTATTCTGCCTGTAGTAAACTGTTGCCTTTATTTCTAGCGGATCCCTATTCTGCCTGTAGTAACCTGTTGCATTTATTCCCAGCGGATCCGTATTCTGCCTGTAGTAACCTGTTGCCTTTATTCCCATCGGATCCGTATTCTGCCTGTAGTAACCTGTTGCCTTTATTCCCAGCGGATCCGTATTCTGCCTGTAGTAACCTGTTGCCTTTATTCCCAGCATATCCGTATTCTGCCTGTAGTAAACTGTTGCCTTTATTTCTAGCGGATCCCTATTCTGCCTGTAGTAACCTGTTGCGTTTATTCCCAGCGGATCCGTATTCTGCCTGTAGTAAATTATTGCGTTTATTCCCAGCGGATCCATATTCTGCCTGTAGTAACCTGTTCCCTTTATTCCCAGCGTATCCGTATTCCCCTTATTCCTTCATATGCCACCGCTACACGGGAGTGGGAAGAGAGTGGCTAAGTGCCAGAATAGTATTATTATTATTATTTATTGTTATAGCGCCATTTATTCCATGGCGCTTTACAAGTGAGGAGGGGTATACATAATAAAAACAAGTACAATAATCTTGAACAATACAAGTCATAACTGGTACAGTAGGAGAGAGGACCCTGCCCGCGAAGGCTCACAATCTACAAGGGATGGGTGAGAATACAGTAGGTGAGGGTAGAGCTGGTCATGCAGCGGTTTGGTCGATCGGTGGTTACTGCAGGTTGTAGGCTTGTCTTCCAGATGTGCCTTTTCTGGGGTGGCTGGGGGCAGATGTTTTTAGCCAGGGGGGAACCAATAACCATGGTCCCTCTCAAGGCAATTAACCCCTTAATCCCATATGACGTACTATCCCGTCAAGGTGACCTGGGACTTAATTCCCAGTGACGGGATAGTACGTCATACTGTTTAATGCGACATCGCGACTTAAGTCGCGGTGATCGTATTAAATTTCCACGCCATCTTACCTGCAGAAAGATGGCGTCGGCATCCGAGGGTCTGGCTCCGCCCCCCAGGCTTCACGATCGCTGTGATTGGCTGTTTAATTCGATCACAGCTAGGATGTACATGTACTCGATCCTAGGGCCGGTGCCTAGCAACGCCAGGCACCGGCAAAAGACCCCCGGATTGGCGTGATTGCCGATTGTGCCAATCGCAGGACACAGCGGCTGTATTACCGCGCTGTGCCCTGATGTACCCGGCTGTCCCCTGCTGTAGCGGCCTGGATCGGTGCTGCAATCACACCGATCGCAGGCCAGAGACTAGTGCAGGCCCTGCAGGAGCTGATTGGCGCGATCGATGCTATCGACAATCGCGCCAATCATAGGGCACAGCGGCGGTCACTTTGTGACCGCTGTGTGCCCTGCTGGTGACCTGGCTGTGACCTGCCTAGGATCGGAGGGATCCTAGGCAGTTGCCATGGTCACCAGGGCCTGCAGGGACTGGTGGGATCGATGTTATCATTCGATCCCACCAATGACAGCTCATAGCAGCGGTGTGACCGCTCTGTGACCTGTCTGTCACCTGCAGGTGACCTGTCTGACCGCTCTGCAGGGGTCCCCACTCTAGCTGAGGACTCCTGCAAAGCGGTCACACAGCCAGATCTTGTCTTGCTGTGCCTTGTGGTGCTACAGAAGCCTGTAACACCACAATCCCCTGCGTTAGAAATGAGCGAAAGAAAGAAGAAAGAAAACCGAAGAAAGAAGAGAGACTACAAACGTGTTAACAGCCCCTACCCGATCTCTCTTCACCCCCCCATCCCCCTCTTTTTTACCCCCTCCGTCCCTCTTTGCGCCGCCTCCGTGAGCACGTTTAGCAGCCCCCGAGCGTTGATTGGTGACACAGTTCACCGATCAACACTCGTGCTCACTTTTTTTTCATCAGCCCCCTTTGCCCAATTCCGTACACCCATCCCGCAGCCGCCAAACTTTGATAAGTGACGCAGTTCACTTATCAGAGATTGTGCCTGCCGTTTTCCTTTTATTTTTTTTCACCACACCTGTGCGCACACCCAGCAGCCGCCGAACTTTGATAAGTGACGCAGTTCACTTATCAAAGCTCTCGTGCCTGCCGTTTTCTTTTTTTTTTTTTCCCCATCTCCGTGCGCTCACCCAGCCGCTGCGTCTAACCCGTGCCTTCCTTTTCTTTTTTTTCTTCACATCTCCGTGTGCTCACCCAGCCGCCGCGTCTAACCCGTGCGTTCCTTTTCTTTTTTTTTTTTTCACATCTCCGTGCGCACACCCAGCAGCCGCAGAACTTTGATAAGTGACGCGGTTCACTTATCAGAGCTCTCGTGCCTGCCGTTTTTTTTTCACATCCCCGTTCGCACACCCAGCAGCGGTCGAACTTTGATAAGTGACGCGGTGCACTTATCAGAGCTCTCGTGCCTGCCGTTTTTTTTTCACATCCCCGTTCGCACACCCAGCAACGGCCAAACTTTCATAAGTGACGCGGTTCACTTATCAGAGCTAGGGCCTGCTGTTTTAGACTTTTCTGTCACAGGTATTTTTTTTCCCATTTGCTTCTTTTTCCTTTAGCTTTTTCTTTTTAGAGTAGTTTGCACGAAGCACTATCCCCCCCACACTTACACATAGTTACCAATAAAGTACACCCAAGCACCACACTTACAAAAAAAATATCCCGCTCGTCCCGTTCGTCCCAACAGCGCTATTCAGCGGAGGAGGCATATTTTTCCTTGCCTCCGACACTGATAGCGAGGGAGAGGATCCCACTTTTCTTTATTTTTCAGATTTTTCCTCATCCTCTTCCCACTCCTCATCTTCCTCCTCCAGCCCTGCGGAACCGCCATGCAGACGCCGCAGGACAGAAGATGAGGCAAGGCCCATCATCGATGAAGATGATGAAGTGCCCACCATTGCTGAAGACGAACCAGCGCACCCCACTGCGGACCCCATATGGACCTCGCCACCCGAAAATTACAAGCCACTGATTCCTGATTTTGTGGCAGAATCAGGAATCAAGTTTGACACCACCGGCCTCACAGAACTAGACTTTTTCAAAGTATTTTTCTCTGAGGCTTTCGTTAACCTCATGGTGGAGCAAACTAACTTGTATGCGCGGCAATTTTTAAATTTTTGGACCAAAACTCAGGTTCATCATATTCTAACTGGTCTCCTGTAGACACAGTTGAAATGATGCAGTTTTGGGGCCTGGTCCTCCACATGGGGATCCTGAAGAAGCCTGAACGTCGGCAATATTGGAGTGTTGATATTTTATATAACACTCCAGTGTTCCGAATGGTCATGAGCCGCACGCGTTTTGAGGCCATCCATAAGTTCCTGCATTACAACGATAATGCACGGTGTCCCGCACGAGATGATCCCAACTTTGACCGTCTGTTCAAAGTTTGGCCGGTCATCGAACACTTCAACAAAAAGTTTGCTGAAGTGTACGTGCCTCAAAGGGACATCTGCGTGGATGAGTCCTTAATTCATTTTAAGCTGCGGCTCAGATTCCGTCAATACCTGCCCAGCAAAAGGGCCAGGTACGGAATCAAACTCTACAAGCTGTGTGAGAGTACCTCAGGGTACACCCACAGCTTTATAGTTTACGAAGGGAAGGACACCAGGATTGAACCGCCTGAGTGTCCTTCTATCCTGGGAGTGAGTGGGAAAATTGTGTGGGATTTGGTGCACCCACTGCTGGATAAAGGTTATCACCTCTATACCGCTAACTTTTACACCAGCATCTGTTGTGAATTCGCTTTTTGCTCCCTCTAGTGGTTACTAGTTTTTTGACTCTGGTTTTTCTGTCATTCCTTTTATCCGCACCTGGGTCGTTAGTTAGGGGTGTTGCTATTTAAGCTCCCTGGACCTTCAGTTCAATGCCTGGCAACGTAGTTATCAGAGCTAGTCTGCTGTGCTCTTGTCTACTGATCCTGGTTCCAGTTATATCAGCTAAGTCTGCCTTTTTGCTTTTTGCTATTTGTTTTGGTTTTGTATTTTTGTCCAGCTTGTTCCAAATCCATATCCTGATCTTTGCTGAAGCTCTAGGGGGCTGGTGTTCTCCCCCCGGACCGTTAGACGGTTCGGGGGTTCTTGAATTTCCAGTGTGGATTTTGATAGGGTTTTTGTTGACCATATAAGTTACCTTTCTTTATTCTGCTATCAGTAAGCGGGCCTCTCTGTGCTAAACCTGGTTCATTTCTGTGTTTGTCATTTCCTCTTACCTCACCGTTATTATTTGTGGGGGGCTTCTATCCAGCTTTGGGGTCCCCTTCTCTGGAGGCAAGAAAGGTCTTTGTTTTTCCTCTACTAGGGGTAGTTAGATTCTCCGGCTGGAGCGTGTCATCTAGAATCATCGTAGGAATGATCCCCGGCTACTTCTAGTGTTGGCGTTAGGAGTAGATATATGGTCAACCCAGTTACCACTGCCCTATGAGCTGGTTTTTTGTATTCTGCAGACTTCCACGTTCCTCTGAGACCCTCGCCATTGGGGTCATAACAGTTTGCCAGGCCAGTATTAAATGTTTAATGCATTGCAGAAGAGGGATTATAAGAAAGAAGATTCTGAGTTTTTTTTTTTTTTTTTCTTCCCCTTTACCTCAGAGTGGCTATGCTTGCTGCAGACATGAATGTCCAGACCTTGATTACAAGTGTGGATCAGCTGGCTACTCGTGTGCAGGGCATACAAGACTATGTTATCAGAAATCCTAGGTCAGAACCTAAAATACCGATTCCTGAACTGTTTTCCGGAGACAGGTTTAAGTTTAGGAATTTCGTGAATAATTGTAAATTGTTTTTGTCCCTGAGACCCTGTTCATCTGGAGACTTTGCTCAGCAAGTAAAAATTATTATTTCGTTCTTACGGGGCGACCCTCAGGATTGGGCTTTTTCGCTGGCGCCAGGAGATCCGGCATTGGCTGATATTGATGCGTTTTTTCTGGCGCTCGGTTTACTCTATGAGGAACCCAATCTTGAGATTCAGGCAGAAAAGGCCTTGCTGGCTATGTCTCAGGGACAGGACGAGGCTGAAGTGTATTGCCAAAAATTTCGGAAATGGTCCGTGCTGACACATTGGAACGAGTGTGCTCTGGCCGCTAATTTTAGAAATGGCCTTTCTGAAGCCATTAAGAATGTTATGGTGGGTTTTCCCATTCCCACAGGTCTGAATGATACTATGGCACTGGCTATTCAAATTGACCGGCGGTTGCGGGAGCGCAAAACCGCAAATTCCCTCATGGTGCTGTCTGAACAGACACCTAATTCGGTGCAATGTGATAGAAAAACCGCAAATTCCCTCATGGTGTTGTCTGAACAGACACCTGATTTAATGCAATGTGATAGAATCCTGACTAGAAATGAGCGGAAAATTCATAGACGCCAGAATGGCTTGTGCTACTACTGTGGTGATTCTACACATGTTATCTCAGCATGCTCTAAACGTATAGCTAAGGTTGTTAGTCCTGTCACCGTTGGTAATTTGCAACCTAAATTTATTCTGTCTGTAACTTTGATTTGCTCACTGTCGTCTTATCCTGTCATGGCGTTTGTAGATTCAGGTGCTGCCCTGAGTCTTATGGATCTGTCATTTGCTAAGCGCTGTGGTTTTACTCTTGAACCATTGGAAAATCCTATTCCTCTTAGGGGTATTGATGCTACGCCATTGGCAGCAAATAAACCGCAGTATTGGACACAAGTTACCATGTGCATGACTCCTGAACACCGCGAGGTGATACGTTTCCTGGTTTTACATAAGATGCATGATTTGGTTGTTTTAGGGCTGCCATGGTTACAGACCCATAATCCAGCCCTGGACTGGAAGGCTATGTCAGTCTCAAGTTGGGGCTGTCGTGGTATTCATGGGGATTCCCTGCCTGTGTCTATTGCTTCTTCTACGCCTTCGGAAGTTCCTGAGTATTTGTCTGATTATCAGGATGTCTTCAGTGAGTCTGAGTCCAGTGCACTGCCTCCTCATAGGGACTGTGACTGTGCTATAGATTTGATCCCTGGCAGTAAATTTCCTAAGGGAAGACTGTTTAATCTGTCGGTACCCGAACATACCGCTATGCGTTCATATATCAAGGAGTCTCTGGAGAAAGGACATATTCGTCCGTCTTCTTCCCCTCTTGGTGCGGGATTCTTTTTTGTGGCAAAAAAGGACGGATCTTTGAGGCCTTGTATTGATTATCGGCTTTTAAATAAGATCACTGTCAAATTTCAGTATCCTTTACCGCTGTTGTCTGACTTGTTTGCCCGGATTAAGGGTGCCAAGTGGTTCACCAAGATAGACCTTCGTGGTGCGTACAACCTTGTGCGCATTAAGCAAGGTGATGAATGGAAAACCGCATTCAATACGCCCGAAGGTCATTTTGAGTACTTGGTGATGCCTTTTGGGCTCTCCAATGCGCCTTCAGTTTTTCAGTCCTTTATGCATGACATCTTCCGGAAGTATCTGGATAAATTTTTGATTGTTTATCTGGATGATATTTTGGTTTTTTCTGATAATTGGGATTCACATGTGGAGCAGGTCAGGTTGGTCTTTAAAATTTTGCGTGAAAATTCTTTGTTTGTCAAGGGCTCAAAGTGTCTCTTTGGTGTACAGAAGGTTCCCTTTTTGGGGTTCATTTTTTCCCCTTCTGCTGTGGAGATGGACCCAGTCAAGGTCCGAGCTATTCTTGATTGGACTCAGCCCTCGTCAGTTAAGAGTCTTCAGAAATTCTTGGGTTTCGCTAACTTCTACCGTCGTTTTATCGCTAATTTTTCTAGCATTGTGAAACCTTTGACGGATATGACCAAGAAGGGCTCCGATGTAGCCAACTGGGCTCCTGCTGCCGTGGAGGCTTTCCAGGAGTTGAAACGCCGGTTTACTTCGGCGCCTGTTTTGTGCCAGCCCGATGTCTCACTTCCCTTTCAGGTTGAGGTGGATGCTTCAGAGATTGGAGCGGGGGCCGTTTTGTCGCAGAGAGGCCCTGGTGGCTCTGTTATGAAACCTTGTGCCTTTTTCTCTAGGAAGTTTTCGCCTGCCGAGCGAAATTATGATGTGGGCAATCGGGAGTTGTTGGCCATGAAATGGGCATTTGAGGAGTGGCGTCATTGGCTCGAGGGTGCTAAGCATCGTGTGGTGGTCTTGACTGATCACAAAAATCTGATGTATCTCGAGTCTGCTAAACGCCTTAATCCGAGACAGGCCCGCTGGTCATTGTTTTTCTCCCGCTTTGATTTTGTTGTCTCGTATTTACCAGGTTCAAAGAATGTGAAGGCCGATGCTCTTTCTAGGAGCTTTGTGCCTGATGCTCCTGAAGTCGCTGATCCTGTTGGTATTCTTAAAGATGGAGTTATCTTATCAGCTATTTCTCCGGATCTGCGACGTGTGTTGCAGAGATTTCAGGCGGATAGGCCTGAGTCTTGTCCACCTGACAGACTGTTTGTCCCGGATAAGTGGACCAGCAGAGTCATTTCCGAGGTTCATTCCTCGGTGTTGGCAGGTCACCCGGGAATTTTTGGCACCAGAGATCTGGTGGCCAGGTCCTTTTGGTGGCCTTCTTTGTCAAGGGATGTGCGGTCATTTGTGCAGTCCTGTGGGACTTGTGCTCGAGCTAAGCCTTGCTGTTCTCGTGCCAGCGGTTTGCTCTTGCCCTTGCCTGTCCCGAAGAGACCTTGGACACATATCTCCATGGATTTCATTTCTGATCTTCCGCTTTCTCAGGGCATGTCCGTTATCTGGGTGATATGTGATCGCTTCTCCAAGATGGTCCATTTGGTTCCTTTGCCTAAGCTGCCTTCCTCTTCCGATCTGGTTCCTGTGTTTTTCCAGAACGTGGTTCGTTTGCACGGCATCCCTGAGAATATTGTGTCAGACAGAGGATCCCAGTTCGTTTCCAGGTTCTGGCGATCCTTTTGTAGTAGGATGGGCATTGATTTGTCGTTTTCGTCTGCTTTCCATCCTCAGACTAATGGACAGACGGAGCGAACCAATCAGACTTTGGAGGCTTATTTGAGGTGTTTTGTCTCTGCTGATCAGGACGATTGGGTGACATTCTTGCCGTTGGCTGAGTTTGCCCTTAATAATCGGGCTAGTTCCGCCACCTTGGTTTCGCCTTTTTTCTGCAACTCTGGTTTCCATCCTCGATTTTCTTCAGGTCATGTGGAGCCTTCTGACTGTCCTGGGGTGGATTCTGTGGTGGATAGGTTGCAGCGGATCTGGAATCATGTGGTGGACAACTTGAAGTTGTCACAGGAGAGGGCTCAGCGCTTTGCCAACCGCCGCCGCGGTGTGGGTCCCCGACTACGCGTTGGGGATTTGGTATGGCTTTCTTCCCGCTTTGTTCCTATGAAGGTCTCCTCTCCCAAATTTAAACCTCGTTTTATTGGGCCTTACAAGATATTGGAAATCCTTAATCCTGTATCTTTTCGTCTGGATCTTCCTGTGTCGTTTGCTATTCACAATATATTTCATAGGTCCTTGTTGCGGCGGTACATTGTGCCTGTAGTTCCTTCTGCTGAGCCTCCTGCTCCGGTGTTGGTTGAGGGCGAGTTGGAGTACGTGGTGGAGAAGATCTTGGATTCTCGCCTCTCCAGGCGGAGGCTTCAGTACCTGGTCAAGTGGAAGGGCTATGGTCAGGAGGATAATTCCTGGGTGGTCGCCTCTGATGTTCATGCGGCCGATTTAGTTCGTGCCTTTCATGCCGCTCATCCTGATCGCCCTGGTGGTCGTGGTGAGGGTTCGGTGACCCCTCACTAAGGGGGGGGTACTGTTGTGAATTCGCTTTTTGCTCCCTCTAGTGGTTACTAGTTTTTTGACTCTGGTTTTTCTGTCATTCCTTTTATCCGCACCTGGGTCGTTAGTTAGGGGTGTTGCTATTTAAGCTCCCTGGACCTTCAGTTCAATGCCTGGCAACGTAGTTATCAGAGCTAGTCTGCTGTGCTCTTGTCTACTGATCCTGGTTCCAGTTATATCAGCTAAGTCTGCCTTTTTGCTTTTTGCTATTTGTTTTGGTTTTGTATTTTTGTCCAGCTTGTTCCAAATCCATATCCTGATCTTTGCTGAAGCTCTAGGGGGCTGGTGTTCTCCCCCCGGACCGTTAGACGGTTTGGGGGTTCTTGAATTTCCAGTGTGGATTTTGATAGGGTTTTTGTTGACCATATAAGTTACCTTTCTTTATTCTGCTATCAGTAAGCGGGCCTCTCTGTGCTAAACCTGGTTCATTTCTGTGTTTGTCATTTCCTCTTACCTCACCGTTATTATTTGTGGGGGGCTTCTATCCAGCTTTGGGGTCCCCTTCTCTGGAGGCAAGAAAGGTCTTTGTTTTTCCTCTACTAGGGGTAGTTAGATTCTCCGGCTGGAGCGTGTCATCTAGAATCATCGTAGGAATGATCCCCGGCTACTTCTAGTGTTGGCGTTAGGAGTAGATATATGGTCAACCCAGTTACCACTGCCCTATGAGCTGGTTTTTTGTATTCTGCAGACTTCCACGTTCCTCTGAGACCCTCGCCATTGGGGTCATAACAAGCATCCCACTCTACAAATCTCTCTCTGCGCGAGGTACCGCAGCCTGCGGTACTGTCCGTAAAAATCAGAGAGGCCTCCCGAACACGCTACTTGGGCAGACTCTCAGAAAAGGTGAGAGCAAAGCCCAATGTAGCGACCACCTGCTGGTGGTCAAGTACAAGGACAAAAGGGATGTCCTTCTATTGACCACCATACACAGTGATACACCATACACGCCCTCAGCACTGTAAGGGGTACCTCTACAGAGGTCAGCAAACCGACCTGTGTACTGGGGTGCAACAAAAACATAGGGGGCGTTGATCTCTCTGATCAACTCCTCCAACCGTACAGTGCTTTGAGAAAGGCCAGGGTGTGGTACAAAACGCTGTCCATGCACACTGTACAAATGGCAATGCTCAAAGCTTTCCTGCTGTCACGATGTGCACACAACACCGATACGTCGTACCTTCATTTCCAGGAGGTAGTGGTTAAGGCCCTGATGTTTGGCACGAGGGAAGGAGCGGGCCCCAGTACTTCTGGAACAGAAGGTGCATGTATCGTACCAGGTCAGCATTTTCTGGGGGTGGTCTCGCCAACTGGAAGAAAAGGTAAGCCGCAAAAAAGGTGCCGAGTGTGCTACAAAAGAGGAATACGCGAGGACACCATCTATCAATGCGACACCTGCCCCGAAAAACCTGGCCTGTGTAGGAAGGATTGCTTTAAATTGTACCACACCTCCATGCGCTACTAATTTACAGGAAACAGATTCATTCCAAAGGAGGCACATCTACGTAAGTTCTTTGGGGGCCTACTTTCCAAAATGTTGTCATTTGTGTTTTTTTTTCCTGTTTAGGCACATCAGGGGCTCTGCAAATGGAACATGACGCCCGCAGACGATTCCATCAAAGTCTGCATTCAAAAACTTCAGTACTTCCCTTTTGAGCCCCAACGTGTGCCCAAACAGTTTTTTCCCACATATTGGGTACCAGCGTACTCAGGACAAATCGGACAACAACTTTTGCAGTCCAATTTCTCCTTTTACCCTTGGGAAATTAAAAAATTGGGGACTAAAAGATCATTTTTGTGGGCAAAAAATAGGATTTTTTATTTTCATACCCGGGCGTTATAAACTTTAGAGAAACACTTGGGGGTTCAAAGTTCTCACCACATATCTAGACAAGTTCCTTAGGTGGTGTAGTTTCCAAAATCGGGTCACTTGTGGGGGGTTTCCACTGCTTAGGCACATCAGGGGCTCGTCAAACGGAACATGACGGCCGCAGAACATTCCATCAAAGCCTGCATTCCAAAACGTCACTAGTTCCCTTCCGAGCCCTGACGTGTGCCCAAACAGTAGTTTTCTCCCACATATGGAGTACCAGCGTACTCAGGACAAATTGGACAACAACTTTTGTGGTTCAATTTCTCCTGTTACCCTTAAAAATTACAAAATTGGGGACTAAAAGATCATTTTTGTGGGCAAAAAATAGGATTTCTTATTTTCCCACCCGGGCATTATAAACTTCTGTGAAGCACTTGGGGGATAAAAGTGCTCATCTCACATCTAAATAAGTTCCTTAGGGGGTCTAGTTTCCAAAATGTCATCATTTGTTGGGGGTTTCCACTGTTTAGGCACATCAGGGGCTCACCAAACACGACATGGCGTCCGATCTCAATTCCAGCTAATTTTAGCTTGAAAAAGTCAAATGGCACTCCTTCCCTTCTGAGCCCTGCCATGAGCCCAAACACTGGTTCCCCCCCACATATGGGGTATCGGCGTACTCAGGACAAATTGGACTACAAATTTTGTGGTTCAATTTCTTCTGTTACCCTTGTTAAAATACAAAATTGGGGACTAAACTATCATGTTTGTGGAAAAAATATGATTTTTTATTTTCACGCCCGGGCGTTATAAACTTCTGTGAAGCCCTTGGGGGTTCAAAGTGCTCATCACACATCTAGATATGTTCCTTAGGGGGTTTAGTTTCCAAAATGGGGTCATTTGTGGGGTGTTTCCACTGTTTAGGCACATCAGGGGCTCGTCAAGCGCAACATGGCATCCGATCGCAATTCCAGCCAATTTTAGGTTAAAAAAATCAAACGCCGCTCCTTTCCTTCCGCGCCCTGCCATGCGCCCAAACAGTGGTTCCCCCCCACATATGGGGTATCAGCGTACTCAGAACAAATTGTACAACAACTTTTGCAGTCAAATTTCTCCTGTTACCTTTGGGAAAATAAAAAAAATTGTTGCTAAAAGATCATTTTCATGACTAAAAAGTAAAATTTTCATTTTTTCCTTCAACATTGCTTTAGCTCTCATTAAGCACCTGAAGGGTTAATACACTTCTTGAATGTGGTTTTGATCAGCTTGAGGGGTGCCGTTTTTAGAATGGTGTCACTTTTGGGTATTTTTGCTATATAGACTCCTAAATGTGACTTCAAATGTGAGGTGGTCCCTAACAAAACTGATTTTGTAAATTTTGTTGTAAAAATGAGAAATTGCTGGTCAACGTTTAACCCTTATAACTCCCTAACAAAAAAAAATTTTGTTTCCAAAAATGTTCTGATGTAAAGTAGACTTGTGGGAAATGTTACTTATTAAGTATTTTGGGTGACGTATCTCTGTGATTTAAGGGAATTAAAATTCAAAGTTGGAAAATTGCAAAATTTTGAAGATTTTCGCCAAATTTCCATTTTTTTCACAAATAAACGCAGGTAATATCAAATAAATTTTACCATTATCATGAAGTAGAATATGTCACAAGAAAACAATGTCAGAATTGCCAAGATCCGTTGAAGCGTTCCACAGTTATAACCTCATAAAGGGACAGTGGTCAGAAATGTAAAAATTGCCTTGGTCAATAAGGGGTTAACATTGATAGCCCGTCTTTACCACTGGTTACACCCGCCATCTTAGCTGTTAGCTCTTTCCTGGTGTCAGCCGGAGCTGCTCAGTCACCGACACCCACAGCACAGCGGCGTCACCAGAGCTGTGTCCAAGGTTGGGTACAGCGCAGGGACTGACAAGTTCCATCCAACAACTTAAAAGGCGGAGGTGCTGCTGTCGCACCCCCACAGATCACATACTCTAATGAGAGACCATCAATGTCACGGTCATGGACAACCCCTTTAAAAAGAGAACAGTTCAAGGGATGAAAGCTCATGCCCACCATGGCAGCGCCTCCAACGCTGCTGCAGCAGATCAGCACCACATCGTCGGCCATACCGATGACATCTGTACACAAGAGACCCGTGAGGACGAGGACCACGAGCAGCTCGTGTTTATATCGTAGCAGTTGTGAAAATGCAAGAACGGGGATGTTTCAATTCACTGCTTGCAAGCAGCTACAAAAGAGCCATTACTTACGCTCCGCCAGCTGGGCCCATCTTTATGACACAGTTCTAAAAAGTGGGAAGAGCTTAGCGGGAGGGGCGGAGTCTGCTAGCGGTTTAATTAATTAATTAATATAAGCCATAAACTTGATGTAAATTATCTAATGCTGAGGACACGGCCCATTACCGAGAAACCAGCGACTCAGTATCGCAAAAACATAGAAAATATAAAATTTTATTATACAAAAATGACTAAATACAGATATAAAGGGGAAAACCATGGAGCACATAGCGGCGCTCGCTTCTCCAACGGAGCAGATGCTACGTGGAGTCTCCCAACTTCTGAAAGTAGTAGTTCAGTTTGTCACTGAGCTTCTCCCGCAGCTGTAAAGGAAATGGAGGAAGACATTAATGGTGCACACACGGTCTGAGCCCGGCTGCCATGGCTCTAATCCCTCACAGTTTCTGAGTGTGGCATTACGTCACCATGAATGACATCACCATTAGTCACGACGGTCATGTGATGTGAATTCTCACCATAAACGGTCAGGGAGTCCAGGCGCATGCAGAGGACAAGCTTTGGCTTTGCCGGTTCTCATTCTTAGGCTTCATACCTATTTGCAATAAGCAGTTTTCTGTCATTTACACATCATTTTAATACTAAATATTTATCAAAACACACATGTATGTATATATATATATATATATATATATATATATATATATATATACACACTATGTTCCAAATTATTATGCAACTGACATTTTTATCGGATTTTCCTAAATGGTTGGTGCAAATGACAGTCAGTCTAATAAAAGTAATCACCCGTTATAGTATACATCGAATTTTATTGAAGAAACCTCCCAATGATAACAGTGTAATTTCCAAAATGAATAAAAACTTAAAATGTACTGTTCCAAATTATTAGGCACAGTAGAATTTCTAAACATTTGATATGTTATAAAGAACTGAAAATGCTCATTTGTGGAATTGGCAGCATTAGGAGGTCACATTCACTGAACAAAAAATCTATTTAACTCCAAAACATCCTAACGGGCCAAGTTACATGTTAACTTAGGAACCCTTTTTTTTATATCACCTTCACAGTTCTTGATTCCATTGAACCTGTGAGTTTTTGGAGAGTTTCTGCTTGTATTTCTTTGCATGAAGTCGGAATAGCCTCCCAGAGCTGCTGTTTTGATGTGAACCTCCCACACTCATAGATCTTTTGCTTGATGATACTCCAAAGGTTCTCTATAGGGTTGTGGTCAGGGGAAGATGGTGGCCACTCCATGAGTTTATCTCCTTTTATGCCCATAGCAGCCAATGACTCTGAGGTATTCTTTGCAGCATGAGATGGTGCATTGTCATGCATGAAGATGATTTTTCTCCTGAAGGCACATTTCTGCTTTTTATACCATGGAGGAAAGTTGTCAGTCAGAAACTCTATACAGTATACTTTGCAGAGGTCATTTTCACACCTTCAGGAACCTTAAAGGGCCCTACCAGCTGTTTCTCCATGATTCCGGCCCAAAACATGACTCCTTCACCTCGTTGCTGACGTTGCAGCCTTGTTGGGACATGGTGGCCATCCACCAACCATCCACTACTCCATCCATTTGGACCATCCAGGGTTGCTCAATGCTTATCAGTAAACAAGACTGTTTGGAAATTAGTCTTCATGTATGTGTGGGCCCAATGCAACCATTTCTGCTTGTGAACACTGTTTAAGGGTGGCCGAATAGTAGGTTTATACACCACAGCAAGCCTTTGAAGGAGCCTACACCTTGAGGTTCAAGGGACTCCAGAGGCACCGGCAGCTTCAAATATCTGTTTGCTGCTTTGTAATGGCTTTTTAGCAGCTGCTCTCTTAATCCGATGAACTTGCCTGGCAGAAATCTTCCTCATTATGCCTTTTTCAGCATAAACACATCTGTGCTCAGATACAGCCACATATCTCTTAACATTACGATGATCACGCTTAAGTTTTTGGGAAATTTCTAATGTTTTCATCCCTTCACCAAGGCATTGCACTATTTGATGCTTTTCGGCAGCAGAGAGATCCTTTTTCTTTCCCACGTTACTTGAAAACTGTGACCTGCTTAATAATGTGGAAAATCATTTTTAAGTAGTTTTCCTTTAATTAGAATCACTGGGAAAACCAATTATCACATGTGTTTAAGATTGATTTCAGTGATACATTGAGCCCTGAGACACAATACCATCCACGAATTTATTTGAAAAACAAAACAATTAAATCTTTATGACAATTAAATCCAATTTGCATAATAATTTGGAACACAGTGTATAATAATCAGTAGAAGAAAAAAGGATTCGTTCCAGCTCCCAAGAATAAAATTCCAATTCTTTATTGATCCATATTAAAATTACAGGCTGAATTACTCTCCATTACACGGTAGGAAACGAGCTACGCGTTTCGATCTTAACAGATCTTTGTCAGAGCTACAAATGAATGAACATTTGACTTCATATAGCCACCGTCAGCCAGTAATCAGCTGACCCAAAATCACATGGTAGAGACAGGTCCTGCTAATATAAAAGGTGTGCACACACAAAAACAAAAATCAAAACAACTCATTACGTTTGTTATCCAGGAAAGCTTTGACTATCGGTAATAGGGTTTCACCAAGTATGTTTCGTACCCATACAAATATAAATATAACCTGGTTAAATTACACAGGTTTCTACAAATGTGGTGGTAACAGATGTATAACATGTGCCCATGCATTAGTTACCAAGACATACAAAAATTCCACGGCCTCTCAGTTTTTTAACATAAAACAATATATCAATTGTAATACAGCCTTTGTAGTTTATAAGATAGATTGCAGCATATGCAATCTGTCTTATGTAGGCTGTACTTCTCGTAAACTAAGAGTACGAATCACGGAGCATTTACGGGATATAGGGAGGTCAGGAGACTTAGGTCGTTCTATATCGGCAGTGTCTAGACATTTCAATGTTCAACATGCAGGCAGCACAGATGTTTTTTGTGCATATGGTATTGAAAGAGTTAACAAACCCTTGCGAGGAGGTGATTCCAGACGCTGTCTTCTTATGCGGGAGGCGTTCTGGATTTATCACCTGAACACTCGCTTCCCTGCAGGGCTCAACAAACGTAATGAGTTGATGTACCATTATTAGGATTTTTTGTGTCATGAGGATAAAGCTTATTTTAAATATGTTTATATTTGTATAATTGTATAAATGTAATGATGTTTTGATTTTTGTTTTTATGTGTGCACACCTTTTATATTAGCAGGACCTGTCTCTACCATGTGATTTTGGGTCAGCTGATTACTGGCTGACGGTGGCTATATGAAGTCAAATGTTCATTCATTTGTAGCTCTGACAAAGATCTGTTAAGATCGAAACGCGTAGCTCGTTTCCTACCGTGTAATGGAGAGTAATTCAGCCTGTAATTTTAATATGGATCAATAAAGAATTGGAATTTTATTCTTGGGAGCTGGAACGAATCCTTTTTTCTTCTGTTTGTTCAACACCACGCACATCAACGTGGAAGTTCCGTGCACCTGCTGAGGCTGCCTGGTGAGCTGGCTTTTTGTTTTTTAATTTGTGTTTCACAGTTTTGATTGCCGTTGCTCTAAAGGACTACTCCTATTTGAATATTTTTTCTACATTTATATATATATTTGAAGATTAAGCACGTATGGTAGGAAAGATATTAAAGACTTCTTTGTGATATTTTCACAATGGCTACAGTTTTATGCCGAGACAGATCACAGAAGGCAGCACATGTGTTTTCTCATGACACAATTGACTCTAATGTTATACCAGACCTGCAGGATGGTGTAAATAATCTGGAAAAATTACTATCACAAGAAACTAAAGTTTGGTGGGATCAAACAACGTTAAATAATTATCTGGCAAAGGACATGGTTCCACGTGGTTTGCGTATTAAAAAATTACCTACCACTACTTACTCATCTGACTTTATGGAGGAGTGGAACAATGTTCTGAGCAATTGCTCTCTGAATTTAATGAAGTTAATTGTTAAATATGAAGATGTCAAACTCAAGGAAATACAAAAACAAATGGAAGATGTGAATTCATCTCTGATACAATTCAAGTCCTCGTCACATTTTGAATCTCTCATTAATAAAATGCATGAAAATATTTCAATACTGGAGGAAGATATCATGGAGAGAAAGAAAAGAAAGTTCGCTAGGGATTTAAATGACTATGCCACTAATAAAGTATATGATTGGGGGCAATGGGAGAACTTGAATAGAACTCCTAAATCCATTCTGAAGCGTAATCAGATACATCGCAGGCGCACAGCAGCAGTAAAAACGCACGTGAACTTCACTTCATCTGATCCAGACTCTTCGGATAATAATCCCAATGTATCGGATGTTTCTTCCAATGACACAGTTTATATGGGAAGAAAAAAGGTGTTTCGTCATTCAAAAAACGCCAAAGACGCGGTGGCAGGAAACACCGGGGAAAATCAAGGAATTATTACCCGCAACAAGAAGCGTCTTTTCAAATAAGGGTTAATGACAATGTTTTGAATTTATCATCTCAGCCCTTATCCCATGATCAGCTTTCAGTGTTGTCCTTAGGATTGAATTTTGTTCCCAGCCAAAATTTTGACTTGTTCACCACCCTTCTGGATGTAAACAAGTTTGTTCGCAATTTAACGGTCAAAAAACATTTCTTAAATAACTCTGAAATGGTGGACATTCAACAACAGGATCATGAGAGTCCTTCATTCACAAATGAATTTCAAGGCATGGACTTCCAAGATCAAGTTTCACTTGTTACGTTACAGTCTCTGAGAAATGAAAATTCAAGAGATATATTAATAACTGATCAATCCCAGAGATTTACCACTAAAAATCCGTTTTTTTATCCCATTCAGTCTAGATCAGACTGCATGGATAGATTCCAGGAGGTAGTAGAACGAGAACTAAAAAAATTGGATAGTGATATAAAATCTGGCAGTGTTGGGTCAAACAACAATTTTTCCAAAAAACAATGGATTGCTCTACAACAATTACAAAATAATAAGGACATAACAATAAAAATGTCCGACAAGGGAGGAATTGTTGTGGTTCTAAACACTGCGGATTATTATTCTAAAATTATGGAATTGTTATCAGATGTGACTACATATATAGAACTTAAGACAAATCCATCTAATGAATTTAAAAATAAAGCAGACAAATTAATAGAGGAAGGACATAATTTGGGTATTTTGACAAAAAAACAATCTGATTATTTGACAGTTCAGGATCCAGTATGTCCCATTTTTCATGGATTGCCGAAGGTACATAAAAAAGAAGCTATTCCTCCATTAAGACCGATAGTCTCCGGAATTGGTTCAGCAAATGAACATCTCGGAGAATGGGTTGATTCATTATTACAGCCCCTTGTGGGTAGGATTCCAGGCTACATCAAAGACTCCAAAGAAATTCTGGGGGTGTTTGCAGAAAAGAAGTGGTCTATTCAGTTCGCATGGCTGAGTTGTGATGTGGTCTCGTTATATACGAGTATTCCCCACACCCTAGCCATGCGGGCCCTTCAGTTTCATCTTGAAAATTATAGTGATTATTCTGCAGATTTAATACAATATGTTTTACAGGTTACTTTTTTTCTTATGACACATAATTTTTTTATGTTTGATTCTCGTTATTATTTACAGCGGTCAGGTGTAGCCATGGGTGCGAAATTTTCACCTTCTTTGGCTAACCTGGTTATGGCTTTTTGGGAGCACAATTATATTTTTTCAGCCTCCAATCCTTTTCTTTCCCAAATAAATTGGTATGGCAGATACATCGACGATTTACTCATCATTTGGGCTGCCGATGTATCTGTCATACCTGATTTCATTAGTTATCTCAATTCAAACGAATATAATTTACGGTTTACGTACAGATGTGAACAAAAACAAATTGATTTTTTAGATTTGAGTTTAATGGGTAATGATGGCCAAACTATTGAGACAAGAACTTACCATAAATCTCTTAGTGGTAACACCATATTACATGCAGAAAGTAACCATCCGGAACATACCATTCAATCTGTCCCCGTTGGGGAATTTACTAGAATCAAACGTAATTGCAGTAATGCAAATATCTTGAATAATGAAATTGATGTAGCCTCGGGTAAATTGAGACGTCGTAATTATCCACCTTGGATGCTGGACAGAGCTCAGAAAATAGTAGCTTCAAAAAAACGTGAGAATTTAATCGCACCTAAAAGTGTGACTTCTTCAGCACCCATGCTTGCTGATAGAAATAGCAAACCATATGTTTGTTTTCAGTTCAGCTCACAGTTCAGCAGGGTAAAAAATATAGTTAATAAATTTCTACCAATTCTCTATGAAGATGCCAGTTTGGCCACGATTTTAAACACAGGAATTAATGTAATATCCAGGAAAGCTTTGACTATCGGTAATAGGGTTTCACCAAGTATGTTTCGTACCCATACAAATATAAATAGAACCTGGTTAAATTACACAGGTTTCTACAAATGTGGTGGTAACAGATGTATAACATGTGCCCATGCATTAGTTACCAAGACATACAAAAATTCCACGGCCTCTCAGTTTTTTAACATAAAACAATATATCAATTGTAATACAGCCTTTGTAGTTTATAAGATAGATTGCAGCATATGCAATCTGTCTTATGTAGGCTGTACTTCTCGTAAACTAAGAGTACGAATCACGGAGCATTTACGGGATATAGGGAGGTCAGGAGACTTAGGTCGTTCTATATCGGCAGTGTCTAGACATTTCAATGTTCAACATGCAGGCAGCACAGATGGTTTTTGTGCATATGGTATTGAAAGAGTTAACAAACCCTTGCGAGGAGGTGATTCCAGACGCTGTCTTCTTATGCGGGAGGCGTTCTGGATTTATCACCTGAACACTCGCTTCCCTGCAGGGCTCAACAAACGTAATGAGTTGATGTACCATTATTAGGATTTTTTGTGTCATGAGGATAAAGCTTATTTTAAATATGTTTATATTTGTATAATTGTATAAATGTAATGATGTTTTGATTTTTGTTTTTATGTGTGCACACCTTTTATATTAGCAGGACCTGTCTCTACCATGTGATTTTGGGTCAGCTGATTACTGGCTGACGGTGGCTATATGAAGTCAAATGTTCATTCATTTGTAGCTCTGACAAAGATCTGTTAAGATCGAAACGCGTAGCTCGTTTCCTACCGTGTAATGGAGAGTAATTCAGCCTGTAATTTTAATATGGATCAATAAAGAATTGGAATTTTATTCTTGGGAGCTGGAACGAATCCTTTTTTCTTCTGTTTGTTCAACACCACGCACATCAACGTGGAAGTTCCGTGCACCTGCTGAGGCTGCCTGGTGAGCTGGCTTTTTGTTTTTTAATTTGTATAATAATCAGTAACATTATAATTACCAATTTCCAATTGGTTGGCAATAGACAGGGAATCCCACTCGGGATAAAGGTCCCTCAAAATCTTGGTCCAGCAATGTTCTCGATAATATTTGTCTTTATAGGACACATCTACGGCATCCCAAAGAGCAGGTATATCGCGAACCTACAATGAATAGAATAGTGTCATTACATACGATATCCAACTGCTAAGTAATCTAAAGGGAATCTGTCACCCCCAAAATCGAAGATGAGCTAAGCCCACTAGCATCAGGGGCTTTTCTACAGTATTCTGAAATGCATTCTGTAATGCTGTAGATAAGCCCCTGAAGTATCCTCAAAGATGATTAAAAGAGGTTAGATTATACACACCCAGGGGCGGTACCGGTCCAATGGGCATCGCGGTCCGGTCCAGCGTCTCACATCTTGTTGTGATGACGTCCTCTTCTTGTATTCACGCTGAAGCTTCGGCGCAGGCGTAATTTATCTCCCTGTTGAGAGCAGACCAAAGTACTGCAGTGCGCAGGCGCCGGGAAAGGTCAGAGAGGCCCAGCAACTCCGCACTGCAGTACTTTGCTCTGCCCCCAACAGGGAGATAAAGTACGCCTGCGCCGGAGCCTGAAGACAAGAGGACGTCATCATAACAAGATGTGAGGCGCTGGACCGGACCGCGACGCCCATTGGACCGGTACCGCCCCTGGGTTGTATAATCTAACCTCTTTTAATCATCTTAAAGGATACATCTACAGTATACCAGAATGGGTAGATAAGCCCATGATGCCGGTGGGCTTAGCTCTACTGCCATGTTGGAGGTTTGAGGTTTCCTTTACAGCAAAAATGTAAAAAAAATTGGATATATATTAACATCACCCCTACCCTAACCCAAAGTCAAACAAGCAAGGCAAACACCAATAGTTGCCAGTTTCACAAATCAGTGGCTCCGGTACGTGTGGTGACAGTTTCCTCACGTACCGGAGACAATGAAAGACGTAGACACATTAAAATAAATGTGTCTCTGCAGATGTCAGTGTGATATCACGCACCGTGTGTCCGATTGCAAAACACGGAGACATGTCTGTGTTTGTGGGAGCGCACGGATCACACAGACCCATAAAGTCAATGGGTCCGTGTAAACACGTACCGCACACAGATGCTGTCTGTGTGCCATCCGTGTGCATTTTTCCTGTCATAGTGTTAACATTTTAAAAATTGTTGCTGGATACGAACACGGAAACACGCCCAGCACACAGACACAAAAGCAGACACACGGACATCACACGGATCCCACACACGGGACCCCCCCCCAAAAAAGTAGGGTCCCCCTATATTTTTGGGCCAGAAAGGCTACGCAGACAGCTGTGGGCTTATATTCATAGCCTAGGAAAGGGGCCATGGATATTTGCCCGCCCGGCTACAAATAGAAGCCCGCAGCCGCCCCAGAATAGGCGCATCTAAAAGATGCGCCAATTCCGGCACTTAGCCCCTCTCTTTCCACTCCCATGTAGCGATGGGATATGGGGTAATGAGGTGTTAATGCCACCTTGCTATTGTAAGGTGGCATTAAGCCCGGTTAATAATGGAGAGGCGTCTATAAGACGCCTATCCATTATTAATCCTATGAAAGGGTTAAAAAAAACATAGACCAGAGAAAAAATGTAAATGAAATTAAGACACACACTTCTTGACCAGTCTTTTATTCTACGCTCAATCCACCTGAAGTCCCTCGACCTACAAAAGAAATAAAAAAACAAACCAAATTCATACTCCCTGGCCATGAAATCCAACGAGTGTCCCACGACGATCTGCCATGGAGAACAGACACATCCGGAGATGCGTCTGCTCTCCACGGCTGCAGCAACACTGACAGGAGCTCTGGCTCCTTTTGGTGTGTAACTGCGCATGTGCGAGAGTTTACCGGCGTTCATTGACCCCGGTACTCTCGCTTTACGACAGTGCTCCGTGGGAAAGTTCACACGCAGCTCTAATGCCGTAAATAGAGACGCACACAGGGAGTATAGATTTGGTTTATTTTTTCTGGATTTTTTCCTAGGGGACCGAGGGCTTCGCGTACCAGTGTACTGTATGGTGAGTATATACTCTGTTATATGTACTGTGTGTCATGTATGTTACTTTTATTGTATGTGTATTATAGGCAATGTGTTATAGGCAATACCTGCCTATAATGTTAGGCAGGTATTGTGGCATATCCTTGCTCCATGTAGGGAGTGTATGCAAAGAAGCGGTGGACACCGCGTCCCACGGCTGCACAGCAAGGGCCGCTTCTTTGCATACACTCCCTACATGGAGCAAGGATATGCCACAATACCTGCCTAACATTATAGGCCTCCCATGTATACCACTCACAAAACGTAACTGATGAAGGTCAAACTTTGTGACCGAAACGTTTTTGTTGCTGTAAAATAAAAACCACTTGCATACAAGTTGAGTGCCAGGTTTTGTTACATACTACTGAGGTGTTGGAACCTACCTGGGCACCACATCCTAAGGTTGTGCAGACGTTTACCCACTACATTGGACCTGGACCTGAGACACCGATCGGAACCGACCGCAACGCACGACGCAACAAAAACGCAATAGAAACGCGTGGTTTTTCGACGCATGCGTTCAACGCATGCGTCGAAAAACGCAGCGTTTTTTGGAAACGCAGTTGCGTTTTGAACAAAAACGCAGCATTTTTCGACGCATGCGTTTTCTTACAGTGAGTCATTCTTCATCCCAAAAAAAAAAAAAGTTGTGTCTACACACTAGATAAGGACCACCAATGGCTAGAAGAGGGTTGGTGTAATGTAATTGTGTATATATACCCTGGCAGAGATGAATTCCTCCCATTTTGCTGGTATTCATGATGGAGCGTCCCATGGACAGTATCTACATGGATATGGAGATGGAATTTGCCTTGGCTAATGCCTACGCTCTCGCCTGTTTTCATCAAAGGAAAAACGGAGATGGAGTAGTCGCCGCTTTTGGCTACACCCTATCGTGGAAGTCCGGGAGAGCCGTGGAGCCTACCATTGCTTGTTTGGCGAACTCAATGACAACCTGGAAAAATATTTTGAGTATACCAGGATGTCTCAGGACAGCTTCCGCTATCTTCTGCGTCGGGTGGAAGGAGCCATTAGCAGGCAGGACACGCAGCTCCGGAGATCAATTTCCGCAGAGGAACGGCTGCTGGTGACTCTACGGTACGTAGCTGTTTGAATGACTGTGATATGTTCTTCCCTTTGTTTATCTTTTTTTAAAATTTTTTTTGGGTTTGGTATGGTCAATGTACTTTTATAAATTATAATGTACTTTAATGTAATTTCTTTATCTTCTTGGCAGTTTCCTGGCTACCGGAGAGACCTTGAGATCCCTTCATTTTCAATTCAGGATTGGAGTCTCCACTCCGGAATTATTGCTGACACATGCCGCGCTTTGTGGGATAATCTCCGGGAGGAATTTTTACCCGTCCCTACAAGTGAAATCTGGGAGGCCAACGGCCAGAAATTTGAGCAAGTGTGTTCTTTTCCGAACTGTATTGGCGCAGTGGATGGAAAGCACATTCGGATTACCAAGCCTGCAAAAAGTGGATCCCTTTTCTATAATTATAAAAAATACTTTTCAACTGTTTTAATGGCAATTGCAGGTGCGGACTGCAGGTTTCTCGCAGTGGACATTGGTGCTTTTGGCCGTGCAAATGACTCACGGACATTTAAGGAGTCGGATATGGGCCAAAAATTATATGGGAACAATTTTAATTTCCCCAGCCACGACCTCTTCCCTACACCGAAGGCCCTGCGATGCCATTTGTTGTGGTTGGGGATGAGGTATTCCAAGTGTCTGCCAACCTATTGAAACCCTACTCCAGTCGGGGCTTGGACCATACAAAACGGATTTTCAATTACAGACTGTCCAGGGCCAGAAGGACTGTGGAGTGCGCCTTTGGCATCCTTGTCTCCAAATGGCGTATATTGGGATCCGCCATTAATCTTAAAATTGAAACAGTGGATGAGGTGGTGAAGGCTTGTGTGGTTCTCCACAATTATATTATGGCCAAAGAGAGACTGAACGTGGAACTCGATGAACCCATAGCCAACCCATTGCCCGATTACCATGATCATCCTCTGAGGACAAGTGTTGAAATTTCGCAGATGAGGGATCGTTTTGCGGCCTATTTTGTTTCAGATGTTGGCCGTGTGTCATGGCAAGATCAAATGGTGTAGTATTTATGTTTTACTGTTGGACTTTATTCTGGTTTTAACTACACAAATAAATACCTCTACTGTGACTGTGCTAAAAATATAATATAATGATAAAATATTTCTACAGTATTATGTGCAATAAATGGCATCCGTTTAGGTGGATTTTGTTATGTCAAATTTTGCATCTACCTATACTGCACAAATGTAATGTGCCTTATCTAAAAACTTGGAACCCTTTTTTTTTTAAATGTTGTTTAATAAAAAAATTTCTACGTTTTCTACACTGCTTCAAAGAACATATTTATACCAACTTAGCTAAAACGGTGTACCGCCCAAAATGTACTCTGGTGATCACCAGCTCCCAAATGGTCTGCAAAACCCCCACACTTTTGTTCACATGGTCGTGTGTTCGCTAGTTGAGCAAACATGATTCTCTCCTTCCTAGGCAAACTGTCAAGATTGCAGACTAGTTTCATGTGGAACACGGCTTCAATGAGCGCACTTGCTGATAATACATTTTCACCCCACGCAGCTGCATGTGACGCGGCAGTGTGACTGGCACCACACCATGGCGAGGCCAATAGGCTTCGGTTGTGCATTGGTTGTGCCACTCACACAGCCTTGGAACATGCGGATGCAGTGCCGGAAAACAGCAGATCGTCAACCGCACACCAGGAAGCCGTGTCAATATGCTATTTGAAACTGTTCAGTTTGCCAACGAGGGAGCCCATCTTGTTCGCTCCATTAAGTATTGAAGTCAGGATGCAGAAATACATCCTGATTCAAATAGTGTCAACACTTTGCCATGTGACCATTGCAACCCCCGGAGCACTGACCTTATTATATGTATACAATAACAGTTAAGGTACCTTCACACTAAACGATAACGCTAGCGATCCGTGACGTTGCTGCGTCATGGCTAGCGATATCGTTGAGTTTGCCAGGCAGCAGCGATCAGGATCCTGCTGTGATATCGCTGGTCGTTGGTTACAGTAAACTTTATGTGGTTGTCAGATCGCCGTGTATCGTTGTGTTTGACAGCAAAAGCAACGATACCAGCGATGTTTTACAATGGTAATCAGGGTAAATATCGGGTTACTAAAGCGCAGGGCGGCGCTTAGTAACCTGATATTTACCCTGGTTACCAGTGTTAAATGTAAAAAAACCAACAGTACATATACTCACCTTCGCGTCCCCCGGCGTCCGCTTCCTGCACTGACTGAGTGCCGGCCGTAAAGTGAATGCACAGCACAGCGGTGACGTGACCGCTCTGCTGTTAGGGCCGGCACTCAGTCAGTGCAGGGAAGCGGACGCCGGGGGACGCGATTGTGAGTATATGTATTTTTTTTTTTTTTTTTACCATTTTACACTGGTAACCAGGGTAAACATCGGAAGCGCGGCCCTGCGCTTAGCAACCCGATGTTTACCCTGGTTACCCGGGGACCTCGGCATCGTTGGTCGCTGGAGAGCTGTCACACAGACAGCTCTCCAGCGACCAAATAGCGACGCTGCAGCGATCTGCATCATCGTCTGTTTCGCTGCAGCGTTGCTTAAGTGTGAAGGTACCTTTAGTGTTTGAAAAAACCTCATACAGCAATGAGAGACACCCAAAAAAAGGCAAAATAAAAATTGTAAAAATACTGTCTGACATTGCATATATGAGGTGTTTCAAGCACAAAATATGTGTAGACGGTGCACGGCGTGAATTGCCGAGAAGTATACTGCAAAATAAGAACAAATATTGTTGTTTTAAAAATAACAATTTTTATTGGGGAAACAGGAAAAAAAAGGGGAAATAAACTTAGGGGGTATCAACCTCAGCTACCATGGGTGAGTGGTAAGTCTCTGGTTGGGAATGGGGAGAGGAAGAGGAGGATGATGAGCCAGAGTCCAGGAGGCTCGAGGGCAATTCCAAGCCCTCCTCAGGGTACACTGGGGACGAAACCGCAACCTCTGTAGGGGAGGGAGGAGGCAATCTTGCACTGGATCTTGAATGGCCCTGGCTGCTCCTGCTGCGGCTAGACCCCCGCCGCGAAGTTGGTGTCTGTATGATTGGAGCAGCCAGAGCCGCAGTGTGTGTCCTCCTTCGCTTCCTCCTCTGTTCTCCCGCGGCAGCTCCCACAGAATGACGCCTACGGGAGGATGAGGGCCTGGCAGGAGCAGGTGTCGGCGGCACAATGTTACGGTGCCTGCGGTGGCGTCGCTCCGCACGCGGACCTGGGTGGGGTGGCTGGAGTGGCTCTGCAGCAGGAGTCGGAGTCATGCTAGCCAGCGACGGCACTACGGGCATTGTAGTCGCTGACTGCATGACCCGAGCCTGCTGCAGAGCCCTCACGTAGGCAGTGTTGCATGCCTGCATCACCGAAATCTGGAGTTCCGGCGTAAGGTGTTCCACCATGCCCTTAGCAATGGCACTAAAAAAATGTTTGGCCGGCCTCGAGAGCTCGGCTTCCATATTTTCAAGGCGCCGGTCGATATTGGACAGAGCAGTGTCCATTCTATCGCCCAGCGCCTTGAAACAGTTCTGGAAGACCGTGCTCAAATGCAAAAATTCGGGCATGGTTGGCCTGTCCGAGGCCCGCTGGCGCTGTCGGTAATTACCGAACGAAGGAGCGCCAGAGGCCTCGGCCAGGGGAACACCTGATGGACCGGCTGCCGGTTCTCCAGATGGTGGTGCAAGCCTGCTGTCGCTGTGGGATGGCTGTGACGGGTCAGATGGCGATGCATGAAGTTCCGCTTCAGATGGGCGAGCACGCTCGAGGGTGCTGCTGTGTGTTCTGTGAAAAGATAAGGGAAACATTAGTCTTCAATTAATAACCTATCACATACGCCAACTCCTGTAATAAAATTAACATTACATGACACAACAATACATTACAATCCTCTGTCTCTCAGTCTGTGTGGCCTATAATAAATTGCTGATTGTTATCGCCAGCTGACCGTTACGGCTGACGATAACAATCATGGACATACCAACGGCAGAAAATGAATGCTCATTCACGCTGCCAAAGCCTTTTGACCGCATACCACTGTCATCGGCAAAAAATTTTTTTGTTGTCAAAAACTCTTTCTTGACGCTGCCTATGCCGCAAAAATAGTATAACATTTAAAGTCAAGAGAAAACATTAAAAAAAAAAAATATATATATACACAGTTACTTTGCTGATGTCTGCCATGTTACGCTGATCGCAGGAACTGCCATGACGTTGGGATCATGTGATCGAGACGTCATCATTATTCCTGCGATCAGAACTACCCTGACTCAGAACGTAACCTGTCATGGACTACAAGGACTCCCGCTTAACCAAAAAAATTACTAATGGGCAATATACCATCCCACTATGGAAAAAGGATGGCCAATATGCTACGCTGACTACATGGATGGCCAATACACTATGTGCCTGGGAAATATACTATGTGGATACGTGGCTAGAACGTGTACTATGTGGCTGCGATATAGTGGCCTGGCAATATACTATGTGGATGCGCAATGTACGTGGCTGGGCAATGTACAATGTGGCTGTGCAATATGGTATGTGGAGAAAATACTTACTGTCGGCGGCCAAGGACCGGTCTTAGGAACTGTAATGCCCTGTGGTATTTGTAGGGCACAGACTTGGCCGCAGCAGCACCACTCCGAGCTTGCTCCTCCTCATTACGGAGCCCCTTATTGAAACGGTCCTTCATGGATCGCCATCTGGTCCTCAACTTTTTAACTGTGAATGCAAAGAAAAAAAAAGGTTACATATTTAGCATTTAAAAAGGATAAAACAACCGTGTGCGATGCAAAGTTGAAGGCGTTGATCGCATCACACACGGTTGTGTTTATCCTGGCATGATGGGTCATAGCAGCGTATCAGCACGGCGTATCAGCAATACTCACCAAAGTTGCTTTTGTCCGTGCCTGAAGCGCTTTCAAAGCCATCCCACAGCGACTTTGCCACCTCAACCCACAAACGCCTCAACACCACCTGGTCCATGTGCCGGGGGTCACGGCTGTCCCACAACGGGCCACGCTCCTGGATGCTGGTGATCAGGAGGTCCACATCAATACTGTCACCGTGGCCCCGTTGTGAAACCTAGAATAATTAGAAAACATTAAGGTGAAAGATTGGAAAATATGAACAACCACCAGCACCTGTCATGATATGTACCTTTGCCCTGTCCTGTCTATGAATAATATGCCATTTGATGTATGTATATTATCTCTGGTTTCTACACCTGTATTTATGTATGTTCTTGTGTGTATGTTACCTTCCCTCAAAACTTGCAGCCCTTAAAAGCTATCCCTAGTGAAAGCAGGATGCTACTCAAATGTACTGTTCCTCACAGCAGGATGCTAGTCAAGAAAAAAAATAAAAAAAATACTCACTCGCCGGCTTGACGCCACACCTTGGCCCCGAGCTCTCTGCTCCCGCTGACTCCCTTCCCCCTCACTTGAAGAAGCCTGTAAAAATTGTAGACAAAAATTATTGCCAAGGCTACAAATGACAGCGAATAGTAAGCAACTGGACATAATTACTCACCGCACTCCCCTGCGCCGATTGGCTAGATGCTGAACTTGGCATTCTTGCAAGTTTGTTCTGCAATGAAAAAATGAGCAAAAAAATCACATCCAAAGCTAACAATGCCACATACAATAAAATAGCCCCCCCCAAAAAAATAACAACCACAATGGACTGTTGACTGATAGGACAATGCAAACTCAACAAGCGACACCACAACGCCATACATTGCAAGAGAATACAATAGAAGATACAACACAATGCAGAGTATGAAAAAGTTTCATCCAGAATAGACCCAAACAAAATTAAGCAAAAATAGACACCTATGTCCAAATTTTAAAAAATAAAAACTTACAAAAAAAACAACCTTTATTTATACAGAAAAAAAAAAAGGCCCAAGGAAATAGCAAACTAATGAACGCCATACTTTACAATTACAACAAGACATGATCCAAAACAACACCATCTGGTGACATATAACCACAGAAATACATCAGAAAAAGGTGATAAATACCATTCTAGATAATAAGCAATAAACATTACGGGACAACTGCTGTTACAATATACAGCAACCCAAAAGATAAACCATAGTCAAATAGAAAAAAACCCCCATGAAACTAAAAAAAAAGGGCCCCACCAAAAAAAAAAAAAAAAACATCCATACTACACACTTGGCAATGCAAACAGTCAAGGAAGGAGATATATGCCATACGGAAAACGACGTAAAACCAACAGAAATTAAAAAAAAAGAAAAATACAATTGAAAATAGAATGGCATATAGCCGCACGGAACAATACAATACAAATGAAACATCATAAATGTAGCCCCCCCACCAGCAAGAAAAGACAGTCAAGGAAAGAAAAAAAAATGCCAACAGCATACTTTACAATAAAACACAGCAAGACATGAGCCAAGAAAACGCCATACGGTTACCCCCAACAATAGAAACCAGAAAAAGACATGCACCAGAAATTTAACAAGAAAAAATCAGCCAAAAAAAAGACATTGAACAACCGCATGACACCAGAACAACCCAAAATCCATTAAAACCAATCCAACCAAGCAAGGCCGAAGACAATAAATGCCAGCATATAACGCCAGAAGTACATCAGAACCAGATTAAAAAAAAAAATATTTCAATAACAAACCACAGTGCCATAACCGTACAATAGCACAGACCAAACATTGCACAAATTTAATCAAAATCAAGAAATAAAACACAGAATAAAAAAAATGCAAAGAGAAATTATATACTTACAGGTTTTTAACCCCTTCCCGACATGTGACGGAATAGTACGTCACATGTCGGGACCCCCGCTTTGATGTGCGCTCCGGCGGTGAGCGCACATCAAAGTCGCGACATGTCAGCTGTTTTTTACAGCTGACATGTGCGCGCAATAGCGGCGGGTGAAATCGCGATCACCCGCCGCTATTAACTAGTTAAATGCCGCTGTCAAACGCAGACAGCGGCATTTAACTACCGCATCCGGCCGTGCGGCCGGATATGAGCGCATCACCGACCCCCGTCACATGATCGGGGGTCGGCGATGCTCCTCCATTGTAACCATAGAGGTCCTTGAGACCTCTATGGTTACTGATTGCCGGTGGCTGTGAGCGCCCCCCTGTGGTCGGCGCTCACAGCACACCTGCATTTTAGCTACATAACAGCGATCTGATGATCGCTGTTATGTAGCAGAGCCGATCGGGCTGTGCCTGCTTCTAGCCTCCCATGGAGGCTATTGAAGCATGGCAAAAGTAAAAAAAAAAAGTTTTTAAAAATGTGAAAAAAATAAAAAAAATATAAAAGTTTAAATCACCCCCCTTTCGCCCCAATCAAAATAAATCAATAAAAAAAAACCCAACCTACACATATTTGGTATCGCCGCGTTCAGAATCGCCCGATCTATCAATAAAAAAAAAGCATTAACCTGATCGCTAAATGGTGTAATGATAAAAAAATTCGAAACGCCAGATTTACGTTTTTTTGGTCGCCACGACATTGCATTAAAATGCAATAACGGGCGATCAAAAGAACGTATCTACACCAAAATGCTATCATTAAAAACGCCAGCTCGGCACGCAAAAAATAAGCCCTCACCTGACCCCAGATCACGAAAAATGGAGACGCTACGAGTATCGGAAAATGGCGCAATTTTGTTTTGTTTTTTGCAAAGTTTGGAATTTTTTTTCACCATTTAGGTGAAAAATAACCTAGTCATGTTAGGTGTCTATGAACTCGTAGTGACCTGGAGAATCATAATGGCAGGTCAGTTTTAGCATTTAGTGAACCTAGCAAAATAGGCAAGCAAAAAACAAGTGTGGGATTGCACTTTTTTTGCAATTTCACTGCACTTGGAATTTTTTTCCCGTTTTCTAGTACACGACATGCTAAAACCAATGATGTCGTTCAAAAGTACAACTCGTCCCGCAAAAAATAAGCCCTCACATGGCCAAATTGACGGAAAAATAAAAAAGTTATGGCTCTGGGAAGGAGGGGAGCGAAAAACGAAAACGGAAAAACGGAAAAAGCTCCGGGGGTGAAGGGGTTAAAGCAGATTCTCCTCAGTCTTCTCTCTCTGGAATAGCCTTGTGAAAGACAATGGCAACCCCCTTTTTTTTATATATATAGTGTTTTTTTAGTGTCTAGACAAAGTCTAGACAATGTTTTGCATTTTTTATTTGAAAACGCATGTGTCGTACAACGCATCACGACGCAAGTACTTGCGTCGTCTGCGTTGTCAATACAATTCAATGGGGAATAAGGCGCATCGGCGATGCAAACACGACGCATGCGTTTTTTAAAAGGTCGGCGCCGCCCAAAAAATGCAACATGTTGCGTTTGACGCGCCCTGACAGGTGCGCCCTTACGCCGCATGCGGCGTACAACGCAACACAACGCATGACAACGCATGTACATGCGGCCCCATGCGGTGCCAATGTTAAAGATAGGGCCGCACGACGCATGCGTTTTCTTGCGGCGACGACGCTGCAGCGCACACCGCAAATGTGAACGTAGCCTTAGTGATGATATCAGAATGTATGGGCTCCTGTCAGGTATATATTAGTGATGGTATCAGAATGTATGGGCCCCTGTCAGGTATATATGCTGCGATTGTTCTCGTATGCTGATTCGGCATGAAAAAATAATCACAGATGTGATCTGCCCCATAGATTAACACTGGTCCGAGTGCCATGCGATGTTTTCTCACATAGCGCTCGTCCGTATTCTGCGCAAGTGTGACCCCGGCCGTAAACTTATGAAGCGACACAGACCACCTGCAGTTCAGCCATCATCAATATTTAAATTACAAGCTTTTCGCCATCCAAAAAAATGCTAATTTTAACCTAGTTCCATAGGTTTCTTAAAGGGAACCTGTCACCAGGTTTTCCCCATATGTAGTACCACCAGCACCTATATGCCCTTATACACACCCTTCTAGAGTGCTGTACATACCGTATATACTCGAGTATAAGCCAAAATTTTCAGCCCACTGTTTTGGGCTGAAAGTGGCCCTCTCGGCTTATACTCGAGTTATTGTCGGCGGGGGGGGGGGGTTCGGCGGGGGAGGGCGGCTGTCACATACTCACCTGCCCCTGGTGCAGTCCCTGCATGTCCGATGGTCTCCGGGCAGCTCTTCCCGTGTTCAGCGGTCACGTGGTATCGCTCATTAAAGTAATGAATATGGACGCATATTCATTACTTTAATGAGCGGTACGTGACCGCTGAACATAGGAAGATGCTGCCGGCTCCCGGAGACCATCTGACAGTTAGAAGCTGCCAGGGACCGCGCCGGGAGCAGGTGAGTATGACGGGGGAGGTGAGCATTGCACGATATTCACCTCTCCCCATTCCACCGCTGCGGGCCGCTCTGTCTTCCGTCCTCTGGCTGTGACTGTTCAGGACAGAGGGCGCAATGACGAAGTTAGTGTGCGCGCCGCCCTCTGCCTGAACAGTCAGTGCAGAGGATGGAAGACAGAGCAGCGCGCAGCGGTGGAAGATGACTATCGCAAGTGCCGGGGGGCCTGAGCGAAGAGAGGTGAGTATGTGATTTTTTTATTTTAATCGCAGCAACAGCATATGGGGCATAATGTGTGGAGCATTGTATGGGGCATAATGTGTGGAGCATCTCATGGGGCATACTCTGTGGAGCATCTCATGGGGCATAATCTATGGAGCATTTTATAGGGCATAATCTATGGAGCATCTTATGGGGCCATCAACCTTTATGCAGCATTGTATGGGGCAAAAGTTTCTATGGAGCATCTTATGGGGCCATTAACATTTGTGCAGCATTATATGGGGCATATTTTAATATGGAGCATCTTATGGGGCAGACTTTGTATGGAATGGAGCATCTTATGGGGCCATAATGAACTGTATGGAGCATTATATGGGGCTCCTGATTCAATATGGATATTCAAAAACACTTAACCTACTGATGTCTCAATTAATTTTACTTTTATTGGTATCTATTTTTATTTTTGACATTTACCGGTAGCTGCTGCATTTTCCACCCTGGGCTTATACTCGAGTTAAAAAGTTTTCCCAGTTTTTTGTGGCAAATTTAGGGGGGGTCGGCTTCTACTCGAGTATATACAGTATGTCCCTAAGCCAATGTGCATAATGTAAATAACTTCTTATACTCACCTAAGGGGCGGTTCAGTGTTATGTTTGGTGCTGGTCTTCATCCGGCGCAGTCCTTCCCGTGGATGATGTGTTCTACATCATCCACACAACCTCCCTCATCACGCTTCTGTGCAGGAACACTTCTCTGCCGAGCACAAAGCAAAGTACTGCAAAGGGCAGAAAGAAGTGCGCTTGCACAGGAGCGCGATGGAAGACTCCGTGTGGATGACATAGGACACGTCATCGACTCAAAGAAAGAAGGATGGTGATAGAAGAGAAGGCACCGGATTAAGACTAGCGAAGCCCATTGGATGGGGCTAGGCAAGTCTACTATGCCACTATCTTAAGGGCATACAGATAGTGGTTGTGCTTTAGAAAATGCTGTATATAAGGGTATACAGGCAGTGGGCCTACTATATATACACAGCATTCTAGAATGCTGTATATAAGGGCATATAGATAGTGGTCATACTATATACACACAGCATTCTAGAATGCTGTATATAAGTGCATATAGATGGTGGTCATACTTTATATGGGGGGGGGGGGAACAGAAACAATGATTTAATACCCTGTAGTACGTAAACGACTATAGTGCAAGAAAATATAGGGTACTTAGTTAACACAGTCCTAAAATCCCACATCCTAGATATCACTGAATGAAATATTCCAGTTGTAAATCTTTATTCATTACATAGTGGAATGTGTTGAGAACCATAAAACCTAAAAAACAACGTAAATCACCACTAATATAGCACGGAGGTCTGGAGTTGGAATGATGCTCAAAATCAAAGTGGAAAATGAAGTTATAGGCTGATCCAACTTCAGTGGAAATGCCTCAAGACAAGGAAATGATGCTCAGTAGTGTGTTTGGCCTCCACGTGCGTGCATGATCTCCCTACAATGCCTGGGCATGCTCCTAATGAGGTGGTGGATGTTATCCTGAGGGATGTCCTCTCAGACCTGGAATAAAGCATCCGCCAACTCCTGGCCAGTCTGTGGTGCAACGTGACATTGGTGGATGGAGCAAGACATGATGTCCCAGATGTGCGCGATAGGATTCGGGGCTAGTGGACGGGCAGGCCAGTCCTTAACATCAATGCCTTCATCTTGCAGGAACTGCTGACACACTCCAGCCACATGAGGTCTGGCTTTGTCATGCATCAGAAGGAACCTAGGGCCCAGTGCACCAGCATATGGTCTCACAAGGGGTCTGAGGATCTCATCTCGGTACTTAATGGCAGTCAGGCTACCTCTCGTGAGCACATGGAGGGCTGTGCGGCCCTCCAAAGAAATGCCACCCCACACCATTACTGACCCACTGCCAAACTGGTCATGCTGAAGGATGTTGCAGGCAGATCTCTCTCCACGGTGTCTCCAGACTCTGTCACGTCTGTCACATGTGCTCAGTGTGAACCTTTCATCTGTGAAGAGCACAGGGCGCCGGTAGTGAATTTACCAATCCTGGTGCTCTGTGGCAAATGCGAAGCATCCTGCACGGTGTTAGGCTGTGAGCACAACTCCCATCTGTGGTCAGACACTCAGATCATCCTCATGGAGTCGGTTTCTAACCGTTTGTGCAGACACATGCACATTTGTGGCCTGCTGGAGGTCATTTTGCGGGGCTCTGGCAGTGCGCCTCCTGTTCCTCCTTGCACAAAGGCTGAGGTAGCAGTCCTGCTGCTAGTTTGTTACCCTCCTACGGCCCCCTCCACGTCTCTTGGTGTACTGGCCTGTCTCCTGGTTGCGCCTCCAGCATCTGGACACTATGCTGACAGACACAGCAAATCTTCTTGCCACAGCTCGCATTGATGTGCCTTCCTTGATGAGCTGCACTACCTGAGCCACTTGTGTGGGTTGTAGAGTCCATCTCATGCTACCACAAATGTGAAAGCACAACAAACATTCAAAAGTGACCAAAACATCAGCCAGAAAGCATTGGTACGGAGATGTGGTCTGTGGTGCACACCTGCAGAACCACTCCTTTATTGAGTGTCTTGATAATTGCCAATAATTTCCATCTGTTATCTTTTCCATTTGCACAACAGCATGTGAAATTGATTGTCAAACAGTGTTGCTTCCTAAGTGGACAGTTTGATTTCACAGACGTTTAATGTACTTGGAGTTATATTCTGTTGTTTAAGTGTTCCCTTTAGTTTTTTGAGCAGTGTATATTGATGTGGTTTCCCATTGCTGTGTCCAGTACGTGGGCCCAATCCTTCTCATCCTTTATCCACATGCATGTCACATGACAAAATAGTAATGTTTTTAATTTTAGACTTAGGACTGTCCAAATTACGATCACCATGAACTGGTGGGATGGCTTCTGTTTTTTTTTTTTTTTTTTTTTTAAATAAAAAAAAGTGTTAACTAAATACCCTATATTATTTTCATGCACTAAGCTATTTATTTACTGCAGGGTATTCAATCATGTTTCAGTCTGTTTCTTTTTTTCTGTTCAGAGGCCAGTGTGAATGTGTACTTACACGCTGCATGCACAGCATTTCAATTATTATTATTATTATTTTTTTTTAACGGGGAAAACCTGGTCACAGATTCCCTTTAACTCCTTAATGACCAATACACCTTTTTACTGATCTGAGATGTAAGAGAATAGCATCCCCAGACAGGTGGCAATCCTGCAGCTGTTGGCTGTACAATATAGCTGACAAAATTCTGCATCAGCCACAATCAGTGTTGGCACTGACCTTGGCTGTTTAAACCCCTTAAATGCTGCTGTCAAGTGACTTAAGTACCTAAATGGTTAAGGCTATGTGCGCACGTTGCAGATTTGCTTGAGGAAATTTCTGCATGGTTACTGCATCTCTTAGCAGAAAACGCAGTGGAAATTCTGTAATTTTTTATGCGGATTTGATGCGTTTCTGTAAATCCAGAGCGCTAAATAAAGATATATTAAAAAAAAATAAATAAATAAAGGAATTGTGATGTATTTTCCTTATTCAACCTCTTCACGAGATACCCTCATTAATATTAACTAAAGGCACACACACACCCATTTAGGAGTAAAAAAAAATCAACTAAGAAACCTGCGTGAAATGAAATATGTTTGTTTTTCAAAAAATAAAACCTGCATGGGCTCCCGCATAATTTTCATAACCAGCAGAAGGAAAGCTGACAGCTGATGTTAATATTCTGGAAAGGAGCCAATAACCATAAAGGTTCCAAGGCTATTAATATCAGCTCACAGCTGTTTGCTTAGCCTTTACTGGCTATTTTACAGGGGGACACAAAAATATTGACATGGGGTCCCCTTAAAAAAATCCAACCAGCAAAGGCTAGGCAGACAGCTGTAGCCTGATATTAATAGCCTGTGAAGAGGGCATGGATATTGGCAGCCCCACAGGCTAAAAACCATCAGCTCTCAGCCGTCCCAGAAATGGCGCATCTTATAGATGTGCCAATTTGGGCACTTAGCCTCATTCTTCCCACTTGCCCTGTAGCAGTGGGGTTCATATTTGTGCTGTTGATGTCACCTTTTTATTGTCAATTAACATCAAGCCCACAGGTTAGTAATGGAGAGGCATCTATCAGACACCTCTCTATTACTAAGCTGGCCTAATGTCACCTTACAATACAAAGGTGACAGTAACCCATTTACCCCATATGCCACCGCTACAGGGCAGTGAGAAGACAGAGGCCGAGCGCCAGAATTGGTGCATCTTACAGATGCACCTTTTCTGCGGTGGCAATAACCATGGTCCCTCTCTAGGCTATAATATCTGTCCTCAGTCACTGGCTTTCCCTCTGTGGCACAGAAAATTGTGCGGGAGCCCACGCCAGTTTTTTCAGTGAAAACATTTTTATTAAATACATACAGGTCCCAAATTTTACACACACACACTACTAACCGTATTAGTCACTGACCTATATAAGTTTAACCGTTCTGCAATGGTTTACTGTATGGAAACCATGTCTCCTATCCTGTCAGCTTCTGCAATGATTTGACAGAAGCTGACAAATTAACTATCGGCTATTCTGCTGTCCGTGTGAGATATATATTTATATATATACACACACACACACACGCGCGCGCACACACACACACACACACACACACACACAGTACAGACCAAATGTTTGGACACACCTCATTTAAAGATTTTTCTGTATTTTCATGACTATGAAAATTGTACATTCACACTGAAGGCATCAAAACTACGTGGAATTATGTACTTAAAAAAAGTGTAAGACAACTGAAAATATGTCTTATATTCTAGGTTCTTCAAAGTAGCCACCTTTTGCTTTGATGACTGCTTTGCACACTCTTGGCATTCTCTTGATGAGCTTCAAGAGGTAGTCACCGGGACTGGTCTTCCAACAATCTTGAAGGAGTTCCCAGAGATGCTTTACCTTCACTCTGCGGTCCAGCTCACTCCAAACCATCTCGATTGGGTTCAGGTCTGGTGACTGTGGAGGCCAGGTCATCTGGCGTAGCACCCCATCACTCTCCTTCTTGGTCAAATAGCCCTTACACAGCCTGAAGGTGTTTTGGGGGTTATTGTCCTGTTGAAAAATAAATGATGGTCCAACTAAAAGCAAACCGGATGGAATAGCATGCCGCTGCAAGATACTGTGGTAGCCATGCTGGTTCAGTATGCCTTCAATTTTTAATAAATCCCCAACAGTGTCACCAGCAAAGCACCCCCACACCATCACACCTCCTCCATGTTTCACGGTGAGAACCAGGCATGTAGAGTCCATCCGTTCACCTTTTCTGTGTTGCACAAAGACACGGTGGTTGGAACCAAAGATCTCAAATTTGGACTCATCAGACCAAAGCACAGATTTCCACTGGTCTAATGTCCATTCCTTGTGTTCTTTAGCCCAAACAAGTCTCTTCAGCTTGTTGCCTGTCCTTAGCAGTGGTTTCCTAGCAGCTATTTTACCATGAAGGCCTGCTGCACAAAGTTTTTGTAGAGATGTGTCTGCTGCTAGAACTCTGTGTGGCATTGACCTGGTCTCTAATCTGAGCTGCTGTTAACCTGCAATTTCTGAGGCTGGTGACTCGGATAAACATCCTCAGAAGCAGAGGTGACTCTTGGTCTTCCTTTCCTGGGGCGGTCCTCATATGAGCCAGTTTCTTTGCAGCGCTTGGGGACACTTTCAAAGTTTTCCCAATTTTTCGGACCGACTGACCATTTCTTAGAGTAATGATGGCCACTCATTTATCTTTACTTAGAATTTGTATTATGGCAAGAAACAAAGCAGCTAACAGTCTATTCAGTAGGACTATCAGCTGTGTATCCACCAGACTTCTGCACAACACAACCGATGGTCCCAACCCCATTTATAAGGCAAGAAATCCCACTTATTAAACCTGACAGGGCACACCTGTGAAGTGAAAACCATTTCCGGTGACTACCTCTTGAAGATCATCAAGAGAATGCCAAGAGTGTGCAAAGCAGTCATCAAAGCAAAAGGTGGCTACTTTGAAGAACCTAGAATATAAGACATAATTTCAGTTGTTTCACACTTTTTTGTTAAGTATATAATTCCACATGTGTTAATTCATAGTTTTGATGCCTTCAGTGTGAATTTTCTGTATTTTCATGACTATGAAAATTGTACAATCTTTAAATGAGGTGTGTCCAAATTTTTGGTCTGTAATGTATCTCTTTAGATTTTATATACACCTATACTATGTGTATATATCTATTCTATTGTAAGCTGTCAGTGTGATTTTACTGTACACTGCACCTGAATTGTCGGCCTTTCAAAGGACACCGTTGGGTATTTCTCGCAAGTCACACTGATGGCCGGTGTGGTGCGAGTTTTTCTTGCACAAATAGACTTTCATTGGCAAGTCTCGGCTGATATACGGTGCAAATCGCAGCATACTGCAATTTCACTCGCACATATAATATGGCCGTGAAAAAAAAAAAGTGATGGGAGCTGCCCAATAGATTAACATTGGTCCGAGTGCTATGCGATTTTTTTTTTTTTTTCTCGCATAGCACTCGTCCGTATTCCTCTCTAGTGTGACTCCGGCCTTAAAGGGAACCTGTAACCCCCCCCAGGCGTTTTTAACTAAAAGAGCCACCTTGTGCAGAAGTAATGCTGCATTCTGACAAGGTGGCTCTTTTAGTTCTGGGTGCTGTAACTGCCGAAATAATCAGTTTTATAATTTGTCCAAAATACCTTGTCTTCCGTCAAGGAGGCAGGCCTTTCCCCCCTGCTTTAGACGCCACACAGCTGTCACTCACATGTTCTTGGCGCCGCCTCCTCACCGCTGTTTTGAAATGATGCGGCACCTACGCTCTTTTCTCCTGCCTTGGGCAGGCGCAGTGAGCGCTGGCCGTCTGTCCTCTGTGCGTACGTACACCCTGCCTGTGAATCCCAGCCCCGCAGTGTCTTATGATTTATTCATACTACGGGGCTGGGATTCCTGGGCATGCGCATTGCGTGTCTAAGCCTCTCACCCTCTCCCACCGCCTGCCACACACACACACACACACACACACACACACACACACACACACACACACACCCCAGCTGTGAGGATTTGGCAAGGTTCCAGGCGATTGCATGGAGGAGGGATCACCTGAGCACGCACATGCTGTAGCAGGCGGTGGGAGAGGGTGAGAGGCTTAGACACGCAATGCGCATGCCCAGGAATCCCAGCCCCGTAGTATGAATAAATCATAAGACACTGCGGGGCTGGGATGCAGAGGCAGGGCTTACGTACGCACAGAGGACAGACGGCCAGCGCTCACTGCGCCTGCCCAAGGCAGGAGAAAAGAGCGCAGGCGCCGCATCATTTCAAAACGGCGGTAAGGAGGCGGCGCCAAGAAGATGTGAGTGACGGCTGTGTGGCGTTTAAAGCAGGGGGGAAAGGCCTGCCTCCTTGACGGAAGACAAGGTATTTCTGACAAATTATAAAACTGATTATTTTGGCAGTTACAGCACCCAGAACTAAAAGAGCCACATTGTCAGAATGCGGCATTACTGCTGCACAAGGTGGCTCTTTTAGTTAAAAACGCCGGGGGGGGGGGGGGGGGGGGGGGTGTTAGACAGGTTCCCTTTAAAGGGAATATCATTCAAAATTTCTATTTTTTTTTTATATTTTTAAAATTTCTGATTTTTCACAAAATGAAGCAAAAACATATTAACCCAAGTTTACCATTATCGAAAAGTGTAATATGTCACGAAAAAAATAAAAAAAAAATCTCAAAATCAATGGGATGTTGAAGCATTCCAAAGTTATTACTATATAAAGTGACACTGGTCAGATTTAAAAAAAATTGGCCACGTCGCTAAGAGCTTGTACAAGTGAAAATGGTTTCAAAAGTGGTTTACCTGTCTCAGGCAGGTTTCACACCAGCGTTCGGCAGCCTTCTTCCTCCGTTAAGCCCTGCCCACTGCTGCACCTCTTCCTTCAGCTCCGCCTACGTCTGCATGCGTCCCCTATCTTTATCTTTGGGTACGCAGGCATGCCTCATTTTGACGATGCGCTGAACTGCGTCAAACGCAACATGTTGCATTTTATTGCGGTCGGCGCAGCGTTAAAACAACGCATGCGGAGGCATCCGCTTGGCCTGCGTACCCAATGTTAAAAATAGGGTATGCAGGACGCATGCAAACGTAGGCGAAACTGAAGGAAGAGGTGTAGCAGTGAGCGGGGCTTAGGCTACTTTCACACTAGTCCGTCGGTACGGGCCGTCGCAAACCGTTGGCCCGACGGACAGTGTGTTTTATGTAGAACGTGGGCAGCGGAGACAGTTTTACAACGCATCATTGGCCCATTGTGAGTTCCGGCTGCGCATGCGTGGTCAAAAATGGTGGACTCGACACACGAAAAATAGAATTATTCTTACCGTTAATTCGGTTTCTAGGAACCTTCCACGACGGCATACGGAGGTTGCCTCTTTGCCCTAATGGGGAACAGGAAATGGAGAGGTTAAAAGGCCCTCCCACCTCCCTCTCACCAGTGACTTATAACTGAAACCATAGCACCGGTTTACCTTGAATCCCAGATTTAAATCCAGGAGTATAGGGAGGGAACTAGCGCCGTCGTGGAAGGTTCCTAGAAACCGAATTAACGGTAAGAATAATTCTATTTTCTCTAGTCACCTTCCACGACGGCATACGGAGGAATACCAACTAATTGGCGCTAGGGAGGGACAACGGCCTGGAGTACTTTCCAGCCGAAGGCTAAATCCTTGTTGGGCATTACATCTAATCTGTAATGTCTGGAGAAAGTATGCAATGAAGACCATGTAGCTGCCCTGCAGATTTGCTCTGCTGATGCACCTGCTCTTTCTGCCCAGGAGACTGAGGTTGATCTAGTCGAATGAGCCTTGATTCGCACTGGATGGGTTTTATCTTGAGCAAGGTATGCTTCTGCTATCGCTTTCTTTATCCAGTTGGCAATAGTACTTTTGGCTACCTTTTTTCCTTTGTTTTGTCCTGATGGATGGATAAATAGATTCTGGTCAATTCTGTACGAACTGGTTTGTTCCAGGTAAAATAATACAATGCGCCTGACGTCCAACATATGGAATTTCTCTTCTTTTGGATTTTGGCAAAAAGAAGGTAGAACAATTTCCTGGGAGCGGTGGAAATCTGATACGACCTTTGGGAAAAAGGTAGGGTCTAGGCACAGTATTATAGAGTCATCTCTAACGGACAGGTATGGTTCTCTCATTGAGAGAGCTTGTATTTCTCCGACCCTCCTTGCTGATGTAATAGCCACTAGAAAAACTGTTTTATAGATCAGATTTTTCTGGGAGCAGGAGGATAACGGTTCGAAGGGGGGACCTGTGAGCCCTTGTAACACTAGGTTGAGATCCCACAGTGGTACTGTTATTTGTTTCTTAGGGTTCATTCTAGAAGCTGATATCATGAACCTCTTAATCCAGCGATGATTTGCCAGTTTCCTGATCAAATATTGAGCGGAGGGCGGAAACATGGACTTTTAGGGTGCTAGGCCTGAGGCCTATTTCTAAGCCTTTTTGCAGAAAGTCTAGAATTTTTGATAAATTTGGACTGAAGGGATCTGGTACCTCAGGAAGACAAAAAGATGAGAATTTCTTCCAGATCTTATTATATATAGCAATGGTTACCGGTTTCCTAGATTTTTGAAGTGTGGAAACCACTGCCTCTGATAGCCCTCTGGCTCTTAATATTTGGGCTTCAGTAGCCATGCCGCCAGATTCCATTTGTGGGCATCTAGGAGATGGATTGGTCCTTGAGAAAGAAGGTCTTCTTCTATCGGAAATTGGAACGGGCCATCTGCCTGTAGATCCACTATCAGGTTGTACCAACTCCTCTTGGGCCACAACGGAGCTACCAATATGGTTGGCGTTTGTTCTTCCCGCACTTTCTGCAAGACTCTCGCCAATATCGGAATTGGTGGAAACGCATAGGCCAGCCGAAAATTCCACTTCTGGGCTAGTGCATCCACTCCTTTGGAGCCGTCCCTGGGGTTTAGTGAGAAGAAGGCTTCGACTTTCGTGTTTTGGCTGGATGCGAAGAGGTCGATCTCTGGAAGACCCCATTTGTTCACCAGCATCTCGAAACTTTGGTTGCTTAAACACCATTCTCCCAGATGTATGTCCTGGCGACTTAGATAGTCTGTGAACATGTAATCCCTTAAAAATTCTTTTATTGAATATATTAAAAATACCAATTTCCCAGTGAAATGACCCTAAACAAGATCGAAAAGTGCACCTATCCTAACACATATCCCTACACTGGACTGCTCTCCCTTCCTAGCAGTGGAGGTTGGCACCCTGATAGAAACAGGATCATGGGGTGCATTAAAAGAGGTCTGGATACATATGATGAGAGGATTATACTGCCTCTGTACAAATCCCTAGTTAGACCGCACATGGAGTACTGTGTCCAGTTTTGGGCACCGGTGCTCAGGAAGGATATAATGGAACTAGAGAGAGTACAAAGGAGGGCAACAAAATTAATAAAGATATACCCAGATAGATTAGCGAAATTAGGATTATTTAGTCTAGAAAAAAGACGGCTGAGGGGCGATCTAATAACCATGTATAAGTATATAAGGGGACAATACAAATATCTTGCTGAGGATCTGTTTATACCAAGGAAGGTGACGGGCACAAGGGGGCATTCTTTGCGTCTGGAGGAGAGAAGGTTTTTCCACCAACATAGAAGAGGATTCTTTACTGTTAGGGCAGTGAGAATCTGGAATTGCTTGCCTGAGGAGGTGGTGATGGCGAACTCAGTCGAGGGGTTCAAGAGAGGCCTGGATGTCTTCCTGGAGCAGAACAATATTGTATCATACAATTATTAGGTTCTGTAGAAGGACGTAGATCTGGGGATTTATTATGATGGAATATAGGCTGAACTGGATGGACAAATGTCTTTTTTCGGCCTTACTAACTATGTTACTATGTTACTATGATTCTGGCACCCCCACACAACGGCTATCCACTGCTCACCCTATTAACCAACTATTGCACTGAAGGTGAGAAAACAATGAGCAATTAAAAGAAATGAATTATAGTGTAGAGAAGCCACGCTAGGTGCACATAAAAACCCCGATATATTTCAATTGTCCAACAATGATTATATATATATATATATATATATATATATATATATATATATATATATATATACACACACTGCGAATAGGCACTGTTATAGATGCAAATCTGTATTCGCTAATAACTTCTATAGATATATTAATATCTCAAAATATGGTTAGATGCATAAAGGACAAAAAATGGCACGGGGAGTAGTTATCAATGATACAAAAAAATGGTTCAAAAAAAGATTATATATATATATATACTAGACTGTACAGAAAACAGCCACACTTAGGCCTCAAGTAAGGTAAACCACAATGGTAACCTCAATAGCACAATCAGTGCAACATTCTGGCCCTGTGGCAAGCGGCTAATGATTGTTGCCTTTAAAGATATAAAAAAGTGATAATACCAAACACCTTCAATGTACAGTCTAATATCAACAACAGTTTGTTATGGATAGCAAAGAGGGGGTCATAACCCCAGATGAACCACTTAGCTTCCCAGTAGTCGCCTCGACGCGTTTCCCCGAACTACGGTTCATCAGGAGGCAGTCAGAGTAAGAACCATTGATACACAGATGCAGGTGCTATGATGTTCAGCAGACCTGATAAGATCCAAGAGAATGGGGAATCTTTATACCAGTCGGTATCAACTCTCTGGCCAGTAAACACCCGCCAGTGAAGAAACCACCCCCATCTGTTTCCGGACTAACACCGGGTATGCCAGTAAACAGAGTCCAAAGATCCGGACTCATTGATGCGTATATGTCCATAGCAGCATGTGGTTCCCTCCCCCACATAACTTAAGACAGATCATAAATATATGTACAGATAATGCATAACGTAGCGGAGATGTACATATTCCGCCATGCTCGCCATGTATCATGGATGGCACCATGTTAACTATTAGATCAGCGCGTGCGCAGGGCCGACGTAATCCCGCATGCGTACAATAATCAAACCCAGATAGGGATGTACAGCGCATGTCATAATTCGTCGGTAACTGCGCGTGCGTCACAGCAGCGCAATCGCGCATGCGTACAATCACAAGCTAGCCAGGAACACAGGGCGCATGACAGAGATCGCCGGTAATGATATCAAGAGCGTTCACGCGCAATGCGCAAAAGGAAGCGCCTCCCGCTAGCTCAACATCTGACAGGTGCACACCAAATCGAGGACACAAAAAGTCAAATCAAGTCAGACCCAAGGCACAGACGGCCAAAAAGGTGGCCGTGGCCATAACATTAAAAACCGCAATACAGACAAGCGTGCCAAACCACTCACAGCGAGCCAAAAGACAATGATATTCAAATTTATAAATAGAGTAACATATACCTGAATGATATCTCTTATATCATAATAGATACGGGGAGTGATAGGTAAAAAAACAGCATCCCCATATTGTGACGAAAATAACCCGGTACAGTGCAAGAGATAAGGGAAAGACAAAAATTCTTTAAATGTTAGTCAAACGATAGACTACTGTAACATATAGAATACAGTTTTTATAGCAGTTCCTAAAGCAGTTAGTCCCTTTCATGTGTGTAGCAGCAAAGGATGCAAAAGAAGCTTTTATAGATGGAAGACGGAGTGTCATAAAAAGCATGTATAGGTCAGAGACTCATTCAGTCCCCTCGGCGACACAGACTGCATACGAAAAATCCACTCCGCTTCACGTTTTAAAAGCACTTATGGCTCTATATGCAGCAGGTATCCTCTCCCTTGCCTTCTACATCTTCATCTTCTTTTTTAGACAGCAGACCGATAGCAAGTTACGATTTGAGAAAGAGACATCAATAGCACAAGGTCAGATCATTAATTTAACCCCACATGTTTTCTCAAGAGAGGAGTATGCCGTGATGCAGAGGGGACTGAATTTTGTCCCCACCAACACATTTAATTGTTTTAATTGGGTGAAGGATGTGAACTTATTCGGGCGTAACCTCAAGTGGAAATTGTTTTTCCAAAAAAATGATTGGGAAAAATGTAGGGAATTGGGCTTGACTGAAGATGATCTGGAGGGGTATCATGCTTTATTTGGTCTCCTACAGGAAAATGAGAGAAACAGAGGTGAAGGACCATTTACTAATTTGAAAAGTAGGAGCAAAAAGATGCCACCGGGTAATGAAGTCACTAGTGTTGACATCTTTGTCAAATTGGTGGAAGCCGATCTTTGTAAAATCTCAAACAATAGTGTGAAAATGGAATTTAATATGACGGCTAGCGAGTCTCAGGTCTTGAAGAGACTGGAAAAGAACACCAATTTAATTTTTAAATCATCTGACAAAGGTGGCAACCTTGTGATCATGAACCATACAAAATATCTAGGAATGTGTGGCCTACTCCTGAATGACCAAGAAACCTATGAAATTCTACCGGGTAATCCAACAACATCATATTCGGATGAATTGATGTGTCTTCTGAATTTAGCCCTGTGTAAAAAACTTATATCACAGAATGAATGTACCTTTCTTACCCCGGTCTCTCCTTCGGTGCCAACATTTTATGCCCTCCCGAAGGTGCATAAGGGACTTGTTCCACTCAGAGGCCGCCCAATTGTGGCGGGGATAGATTCATTGTCCCAGAATGTTGGTATATATATAGATCGTATTCTGAGACCGTTTGTACTCTCTCTGCCATCATATGTGAGGGATACGTCTCATCTACTGGGCATGTTGGATGGTATTACGGTGGAACCCCATGTTAAGTTGGCCTCCATCGATGTTGAGGCGCTCTATAGCAGCATTCCTCACGATGGAGGTATGAGAGCAGTGGATCATTTCTTAAAAACAAGAGCCATTGAATGTAATGACCATAATATCTTTGTTAAAGATCTCCTCCGTTTTGTACTCACCCGGAATTATTTCATTTTTAATGGGAAGTACTTCCACCAGCTCAGGGGCACGGCAATGGGGAGCCCTTGTGCCCCCACGTATGCTAATTTGTTCCTGGGCTGGTGGGAGGAAACCCAGATTTTTCCGGGTGAGGATAGGTGGTGGCATTCCTATATCTGCCTCTGGGCCAGATACATCGACGATATTTTGGTTCTTTGGTCTGGCCCAGGGGCGGACTTTGAGAGGTTTATGGAGGAGATAAATGTCAACAACATTGGGATGAGATTCACATCTGAGTTTCAGGAACAAAGTATTGCCTTTTTGGATCTTACTATTACAAAAAATGAAAAAAGGGGGGATTAGTACGCATACTTATCGTAAACCGACTGCAATGAACAGTCTGCTGCAGTGGCAGAGTCATCACCCTACCCCCCTTAAGCGTGGTATACCTAAAGGCCAATTTCTTCGTATCAGAAGAAATTGCTCTGATGTGGCTACATTCAAACGTCAGGCTAGTGATCTGCACCGTAGATTCAAAGAGAGGGGATACCCCACAGGCGTTTTGGCAAAATCATATAATGAGGCGCTTGCGAGGGACAGATCCCTGCTGCTTAGAACAAATAATGATCTTAAAGCTGCCTCATGTCCAGTTAGATTGATAGGGACCTTTGATAACCAGTCCGAAAGGGTGTACCAGATTATGAAAAGACACTGGGGGGTACTTCGGGCAGATCCGGGCGTAAGAGACATCATTCCGCATGCACCCAGTATAACCTATAGGAGGGGTAAATCTATCGGGGACAGGCTAGTACATAGCCTATACCAAAGACCACAGCCAAAGGGTCCAGTGCTCGATAGAAAACCGTTGGGCTTCTATAAATGTGGAAACTGTACCAAATGTAAATATATAAAACCATCAAAGCAATTTACCAGTGCGGCGAATGGGAGGTGTTTTGATATGAGACTTTGGTAATTGTAGATCAACAGGAATAATATATAAGATCACCTGCTCCTGTCCCCTTGATTACATAGGCAAGACTACCAGGGAGATAAAAACTCGGTTCGGTGAACATCTAGGGGATATTAAGCATGATAGAGATACCCCATTGGCCCGGCACTTCAATCAGGTACATGGAGGAAGGTTGGAGGGGATCACACTCTGCATGATTGAGCTATTGAAACCAAGAATCAGAGGAGGAGACTTTGATAAAGTGCTTTTAAAACGTGAAGCGGAGTGGATTTTTCGTATGCAGTCTGTGTCGCCGAGGGGACTGAATAAGTCTCTGACCTATACATGCTTTTTATGACACTCCGTCTTCCATCTATAAAAGCTTCTTTTGCATCCTTTGCTGCTACACACATGAAAGAGACTAACTGCTTTAGGAACTGCTATAAAAACTGTATTCTATATGTGACAGTAGTCTATCGTTTGACTAACATTTAAAGAATTTTTGTCTTTCCCTTATCTCTTGCACTGTACCGGGTTATTTTCATCACAATATGGGGATGCTGTTTTTTTACCTATCACTCCCCGTATCTATTATGATATAAGAGATATCATTCAGGTATATGTTACTCTATTTATAAATTTGAATATCATTGTCTTTTGGCTCGCTGTGAGTGGTTTGGCACGCTTGTCTGTATTGCGGTTTTTAATGTTATGGCCACGGCCACCTTTTTGGCCGTCTGTGCCTTGGGTCTGACTTGATTTGACTTTGTGTCCTCGATTTGGTGTGCACCTGTCAGATGTTGAGCTAGCGGGAGGCGCTTCCTTTTGCGCATTGCGCGTGCGCGCTCTTGATATCATTACCGGCGATCTCTGTTATGCGCCCTGAGTTCCTGGCTAGCTTGTGATTGTACACATGCGCGATTGCGCTGCTGTGACGCACGCGCAGTTACCGACGAATTATGACATGCGCTGTACATCCCTATCTGGGTTTGATTATTGTACGCATGCGGGATTACGTCGGCCCTGCGCACGCGCTGATCTAATAGTTAACATGGTGCCATCCATGATACATGGCGAGCATGGCGGAATATGTACATCTCCGCTACGTTATGCATTATCTGTACATATATTTATGATCTGTCTTAAGTTATGTGGGGGAGGGAACCACATGCTGCTATGGACATATACGCATCAATGAGTCCGGATCTTTGGACTCTGTTTACTGGCATACCCGGTGTTAGTCCGGAAACAGATGGGGGTGGTTTCTTCACTGGCGGGTGTTTACTGGCCAGAGAGTTGATACCGACTGGTATAAAGATTCCCCATTCTCTTGGATCTTATCAGGTCTGCTGAACATCATAGCACCTGCATCTGTGTATCAATGGTTCTTACTCTGACTGCCTCCTGATGAACCGTAGTTCGGGGAAACGCGTCGAGCCGACTACTGGGAAGCTAAGTGGTTCATCTGGGGTTATGACCCCCTCTTTGCTATCCATAACAAACTGTTGTTGATATTAGACTGTACATTGAAGGTGTTTGGTATTATCACCTTTTTATATCTTTAAAGGCAACAATCATTAGCCGCTTGCCACAGGGCCAGAATGTTGCACTGATTGTGCTATTGAGGTTACCATTGTGGTTTACCTTACTTGAGGCCTAAGTGTGGCTGTTTTCTGTACAGTCTAGTATATATATATCTCTTTTTTTGAACCATTTTTTTGTATCATTGATAACTACTCCCCGTGACATTTTTTTGTCCTTTATGCATCTAACCATATTTTGAGATATTAATATATCTATAGATGCTATTAGCGAATACAGATTTGCATCTATAACAGTGCCTATTCGCAGTGTGTATATATATATATATATATATATATATATATATATATATATATATATATATATATATATATATATATATATATATATATATAATCATTGTTGGACAATTGAAATATATCGGGGTTTTTATGTGCACCTAGCATGGCTTCTCTACACTATAATTCATTTCTTTTAATTGCTCATTGCTTTCTCACCTTCAGTGCAATAATTGGTTAATAGGGTGAGCAGTGGATAGCCGCCGTTGAGTGGGGGCGCCAGAATCGTTTCTATCAGGGTGCCAACCTCCACTGCTAGGAAGGGAGAGCAGTCCAGTGTAGGGATATGTGTTAGGATAGGTGCACATTTCGATCCTGTTTAGGGTCATTTCACTGGGAAATTGGTATTTTTAATATATTCAATAAAAGAATTTTTAAGGGATTACATGTTCACAAAGTATATAATTTTTCCCTTTTTGTGCTATTTAAATTGTTTAGAGAATATTTTCGACTTAGATAGTCTGCCTGAATGTTGGATGAGCCTTTCAGGTGAACCGCCGTCAGAGATAAAAGATGTCTTTCTGCCCAGGAGCATAGCCGGGCAGATATGTTCTTCAGGCTGTTGTTCTTTGAACTGCCCTGATGTGTGATGTGGGCCACCGTGGTCACATTGTCCGAATATATCCGAACGTGATGACCCTTGATAAGATGACCTCCTACTAGTAGGGCTTCTTCTACAGCTTTTAGCTCTCTGTAGTTGGAAGACTTCCTGCTTGTTGACTGGTCCCAGAGACCTTGGAAAGGGGTGTGATTTATCATGGCCCCCCAGCCTCTTTTGCTGGCATCTGTTGTAACCGTGGTCAGTGGGACTTGCGCCCAACTGACTCCTTTTTGTAAATTTTTTGGGGACATCCACCACGCCAGGGAGGCTTTGACACGACCTGGTGTGTACAACTTTTTGTTCAAAGAACTGGGATGACCATCCCAATTCTGCAGGATATGTGCCTGAAGAATTCTGGAATGGGCCTGTGCCCATGGTACCGATTGGATGCAGGCTGTCATCGATCCTAGAAGAGACATGCCCTCTCTGATCGTAGGGGATCTGGTGTCCCTGAATGTCTTGACCTTTGATAGTAGGGTTAGAGGATGTTCCAATGGGAGGAAGGTCATTTGTCTTGCAGAGTCCAGAAGAACTCCCAGGAATTTCCTGCATTTGGAGGGTCGTAGGTGAGATTTCTTCAGATTCGGCACCCATCCCAGAGATGTCAGAATATCGAGAGTCTTGGATACATGAGACTCCAGGGCTTGTTTGGTAGGGGCCACTAACAAAAGGTTGTCTAGATGTGGCACTATACAGACGCCTTGCCTCCGGATAAAGGAGACTACTTCCCCCATTATTTTGGAAATAACTCTTGGAGCAGAGGAAATTCCAAATGGGAGAACGTTGAATTGATAGTGTTCTATCAGATGTCCCGACTGTACAGCAAATTTGAGATATTGGCGATGTCTCTGGTGAATGGGGATGTGGAAATAGGCATCTTTCAGATCGAGAGTGGCCATGAAGGAGTGCAGACCTATCAAGGGAATGGCATTTTTTACCGATTCCATCTTGAATCTTCGGTACTTGATATGGCGATTGAGACCCTTCAGATTTATAATAATACGGGACTCGCCCGATGGTTTGGGAACCAGAAATAGACGAAAGTAATGCCCCCGATCCCTCTCCGATTCCGGTACCTGGGATATCGCATTTGACATTTTTAGGGCCTTGAGACCAGACTCCAAAATGGACTGGTCTTTCAGGGAGTGAAGGGAGGTGACTTTTAGACCCCGTGGGAGGGGGGGGGGGGAGAAATGAATTCTATTAGGAGACCCTCTTTGATGACATTGAGGACCCAGGGACAATTGGTGATATTTTGCCACTGGGAAACAAATTTTGAAAGTCTCCCCCCCACTGGGTCGAAGTCACCGCTTCTCCTGTTGAGACTGCGGCTGCTGTTGCTGAGGGATAAGGATGTTTCTCCCCCCTCCCTTCGGGAAACTCCACCTCCCGGACTTGCCTTTCCCTCTTTGATAGGTTTGGGCCTGAAAGGGACGAAAAAACTTCTTTTTGGGAGTTTTCTGTTCTGGGAGGGCTTTCTTTTTATCGGTTGCTTTCTCCAAGATGTCATCTAGAGAAGGTCCGAAGACGTAGTTACCTTTAAATGGTATGGCGCACAATTTGGCCTTGGAGGTGATATCACCAGACCACATTTTTAACCACAGCGCCCTTCTAGCTGAGTTAGTCTGCACCAATGACCTAGCAGCAATTCAGATAGTTTCCATAGAGGAATCCGCTAGGAAGCCCGTGGCTCTAAGGAGACTGGGTAGAGAGTCCAACATTTCAGCTCTGGACGTGCCCTGGGATATGTGAGACTCTAGTTCACCTATCCAGCGGAAAAGCGCTCTAGCCACACATGTTGAAGCAATATTGGCTTTGAGGGCTACCGTGGAGGTCTCCCACGATTTCTTCAACAGACTTTCTATTTTCCTGTCCATTGGATCCTTTAACTGTGACGAGTCTTCGAATGGAAGACCCGTTCTTTTGGCCACTCTTGCTACCTGAGAGTCAACTTTAGGGATATCCCATTTGGCTAAATCCCCCTCTAAGGGGAATCTATGCTTCATCTTGGATGGAGTACTGAGACGTTTTTCAGGTAGCTCCCATTCCTGGTCAATCATATCCGATATGTTCGAGTGGATTGGAAACCCTACCCGTTTACCCTTGGTTATGCCACCAAACATCTGGTCCTGTATGGACTGTGGTTCTGGCTCCTCCTCCAGCCCCATAGTACTGCGTACAGCAGCTACTAAGTCCTCAATCCAGTCTGAAGAGAAAAGATACTTTATAGCTTCAGATGTTATAGGGGACGTAGGTTCTTCCCGTCGACCTGAGGATGAGGTATAGGAGAGGTCTGACTCCGATTCAGAATCCACCTCCTGGATTTTCCTTTTTTTAGCTGGAGAGGGTGGCGGAGGGGGTGGGGGTGGGGGTAAAGGCTGCTAGGGAGGATTGAACCTCTTGCTTGACCAAAGAGCGGATTTCTTCTAGTAAAGAAGGTTGCTCTGCCCTGACAACCTTGTCAGTACAGGTCCTGCAAAAGTTTTTTCTCCCATAAAGGTGGCAGCTTAATGTTACAGATGGCACACTTCTTTTTTGTAGTAGTTTTGGGGGCAGACCATTCTCCCTGAAATGAGAGGGGAGAGAGAGTGACTAAAGAATATCCCCAAATTACTAAGGACCCCTGTCCCTGCGGCACTTACTGTGGCAGGGGCAGCGCTGGGCTCTGCAAGCGCAGGGCAGGTAGTGCTCTCCATGACAGGATAGTCTTACCTGCGACGTTTTCTGGCAGGCTTTATACCATATATTAAACACAGTCTTAGAAGAAAAAATTTTTTTGCAACACGTCAAAAACTGTAATAAATACACACTACTACCTGAATACGGAGTAGAAAGACGAAACAGCAAAATATTAAAATAATTGTAATTTTATTGAGAAAATAATTAAAAACACATAAAAAAGTTATATGAACCACACAAGACAGAGCACACAAATCCGGACTCCTGAAAAGTCAATGTATATATACCGAACCAGGTATGTATAGGAAATTAATACCTTGGGAAAACATACTTCTGGACTGCTAAATATGATTAGCTATGTGCAAAAAACTGCTACATAAAGTGCCAGTAATAAATATCTAATACAAATATATACAAAAAATGTGCAAAAATTGCTACATAAAGTGCCAATAAATAAATATAAGATCTGAAGTGTACTAGTGCAATTTGTATATATATGTAATTTAATTAGTAAATAATTATGGAATGCTGGATATTCTATGCAAGTACCTAATGTACACAGTGTGCCATGATAAAATTATAAATCTAGCATAAAGTGCTGAGTGTATAATGCATCTTGCATAAGGTGCTGAGTGTCCAATATAAAGACCTGGTGTACACGTGTGTCACTGTGAAATGGCCGCACTATGATCATTAATCTAAAGTGCTAAGTGCTTAGTGCAAATATATGGCACACAAATGTGCTACTACAAAGTTATGTCAGCAAAAAATCCAGTTTGTTCCATAAAGTAATATAGAAAAACCTGTAATCATACCTGGCAATGAATGAGGTCCTAAGTGAAGTGCGTGCTCTCACCCCGACAGCGCCGTTTCGCTAATGCTTCCTCTATGGGGGCGTGGCTAATACATGGAAAAGGATGGGTCTAAATACCGGATGTGAATGGAAAATGTGAATCTCATTGGTGGGCAGAAGTGGGCACTTCCATGGTAATGCAAGTCTAAGCCGGGCATACCAGCGGTATGCTCCTGCCCCCAGCGATGTGGAAACACCACTTCCTCCTCCCCTCCATGGTCCAGCGTGGAGGACGCCGTCCTGCACGAGACACCGCCGGCGGAAGTGCCTCCAGGGAGCGCAGAAAAGACCGGAAGTGACGCGCGCGATCACTTCCGGGTTGCCAGCGGCATGTGGAGGGGAAAGGGAGACCGGAGAGCTCCAGGAGGACTCCGGTCAGGAACGCTAGCCTGCTTTGCCCTCACGGTCGCGGGAAGGCTAGGAACAGGTCCCGAGGACACCGCAGCGCGGCGCGACGGGAGCAGCATGAGAGGGAAGTAAGATACGACCCCATGCTGCCCGGTTACATTCAAGCCAGCGCTTGTTACATGCAGCAGTCACCGGCCACCACTGCATACAAAAGTAAACCTCTCCTGTCCCATGGGGAACAGGAAAGACACTGGTGAGAGGGAGGTGGGAGGGCCTTTTAACCTCTCCATTTCCTGTTCCCCATTAGGGCAAAGAGGCAACCTCCGTATGCCGTCGTGGAAGGTGACTAGAGAGAAACGTTACATGGAACGTTTTTTTGTGCCGACGGTCCGCCAAAACACGACGCACGACGGATGCGACGTGTAGCTAATGTGGAGAAAAACTATAACTAACTATAAACATAAATAAATAACTATAAAAAAATAACTATGGAGAAAAAAAAAACGCATCCGGTGGGCAACTTTGCAGGATGCGTTTTTTCTACAAAACGATGCATTGAGAGGTGCGTCACACGACGCTAATGTGAAAGTAGCCTTAACGGAGGACGAAGGCTGCCATCCGCAGCCCTGCCGAACGCTGGTGTGAAACCAGCCTAAGGCTGTTATTATAGCACCTTACATATGTTACACAGATACATCATGAGCTTGTTCTGCCCTACACATGAAATGAAAGGCTAAAATACAATGTGGAGACTTAATCAGAGCAATGTTTTATTTACATTCAGAACTGGTTTAAGAGGAACAAATTACCATTTCCCACAGAAATCTCAGACTTTTACTTATAGAAACACTGGATAAATATCATTTTAAGATTAGATATAGAAACATTTCTAATTTTATAAAACTGCATTTTTTTTGCATCGAATAACTTTATGCCTTTGCTTGTTTCATTTTATGCATTTCTAAAGTATTGTAAAACTGTAATATGCTGTTGGTGCATGCGGGCCGGACTGTCGGTTTGGTATGTGGCTCTGCACCCCCCAGGCTGGCCTCCGGTGTCTGAGGTTTCGGTGTCCTGGACCAGAGATCATAATACCGGCCTTGAATTGTGAAGGACACGGCAGCCGACCCTGAGAAACATCCAAGGTGGGAACGCCCCATCATGTCGAAGAGAGTCTGCTAGATCCAGGCCTAGCAGACCAGTGCTGGAGGGTTCATGGATGCCAGGAGAGGGCTGGTCTAAAGGAAGGTCTCGTCTTTTCCTGGCGGGTCGGAGAGTTGTCCCGTCGTTCTTTTGGACAGAACATTTCCAAAACCACCAAAATTAAACAGCAGATCTCTTGGGAGGCAGACTTTAGTCCTCTGTTGCAGAAGAAAAGTACTCAAACTGATAGGCGCAGAGTAGGACGCACTAGGAAGTTGGCGTGCATGATTGTTCAGGGCACGGGCGGTGTGGACCGGCCACCAGAGAAGGCCTAGACCGAAGCCTGGATATTTTAAAAGCAGGGTCACAGGAGCCCCTGGAAAACATGGAGGCTGCATGAATAGGAAGGTTTCCCCAGGAGACGTCCATATTGCTCAGGGGAAAACTAGGACATATTTGCCCTGTCCTTTCCATTTTTTTTTTTTTTTTTTTTTTTTAAAGTAGCCCCCTCACTGCCTGGTAGGATATACCTGTCCTGAAGATCACAAATCATTCTTCGCAGACCGATGATGAAGATGGGCATGGAATAACCTGGACGCAGACATTTCGGCGGCTGGCACATAACGGATTCATCTTCCCTCCCTACTCTATCTGGCTCTGGGGGGGCGAGAGGATAGGGGGATTCGTGGCATGGACCATCCTCTGGGAAACCACAAACACTCTTGATGTGTTAGGGCCTAGATGATACGGTAGTGACAATACTAGGTGGGAGATTAGAGTGACAATTCCACTGTCGCCCTCAAAAGCCGTATCTGAAAAAAAATAAAAATAAATTAATAAGAAAAAGGAAAATCGTTAATAAACCCCCCCCCCAAAACCTAAGTCAGAAAGTGGGCTGGGCGGTCCAGACCCATGTCTGCCTCCAACTGACATTAACCCCTTAATCCCATATGACGTACTATCCCGTCAAGGTGACCTGGGACTTAATTCCCAGTGACGGGATAGTACGTCATTGCCTATCGCAGCTGACATCCGGCACTATGTGCCAGGAGCGGTCACGGACCGCCCCCGGCACACCGCGATCAAACATGATCGCGGTGTACCGGAGGTACAGGGAAGCATCGCGCAGGGAGGGGGCTCCCTGCGTGCTTCCCTGAGACGATTGGTACAAGGGAATGTACTCACCTTGTACCGAGCGTCTCCTCCCTGCAGGCCCCGGATCCAAAATGGCCACGGGGCTGCATCCGGGTCCTGCAGGGAGTACTTCCGGGTCCTGCAGGGAGTACTTCCGGGTCCGGATCAGGCTGCAGATGAAAGCTGCAGCCTGCAGCGATGTGAGTGAGAGCGCCGATCTGATAGAGTGCTATGCAAACTATCAGATCGGCGATCTGTGATGTCCCCCCCCTGGGACAAAGTAAAAAAAAAAAAAATTCCACATGTGTAAAAAAAAAAATAAAATTCCTAAATAAAGAAGAAAAAAAAAAAATATTATTCCCATAAATACATTTCTTTATCTAAAAAAACCAAAAAAACCCAATAAAAGTACACATATTTAGTATCGCCGCGTCCGTAACGACCCAACCTATAAAACTGTTGCACTAGTTAACCCCTTCAGTGAACACCATAAGAAAAAAAAAAAAAAACGAGCCAAAAAAACAACGCTTTATTATCATACCGCCGAACAAAAAGTGAAATAACACGTGATCAAAAAGACGAATATAAATAACCATGGTACCGCTGAAAACGTCATCTTGTCCCGCAAAAAACGAGCCGCCATATAGCATCATAACCAAAAAAATAAAAAAGTTATAGTCCTCAGAATAAAGCGATGCCAAAATAATTATTTTTTCTATAAAATAGCTTTTATCGTATAAAAGCGCCAAAATATAAAAAAAATGATATAAATGAGATATCGCTGTAATCGTACTGACCCGACGAATAAAACTGCTTTATCAATTTTACCAAACGTGGAACTGTATAAACGCCTCCCCCAAAAGAAATTCATGAATAGCTGGTTTTTGGTCATTCTGCCTCACAAAAATCGGAATGAAAAGTGATCAAAAACTGTCACATGTCCGAAAATGTTACCAATAAAAACGTCAACTCGTCCCGCAAAAAACAAGACCTCACATGACTCTGTGGACCAAAATACGGAAAAATGATAGGTCTCAAAATGTGGAGACGCAAAAACTTTTTTGCTATAAAAAGCGTATTTTAGTGTGTGACAGCTGCCAATCATAAAAATCCGATATAAAAAACGCTATAATAGTAAATCACACCCCCCTTCATCACCCCCTTAGTTAGGGAAAAATAATAAAATAAAAAAAAATGTATTTATTTCCATTTTCCCATTAGGGTTAGGGATAGGGTTAGGGCTAGGGTTAGGGTTAGGGTTGGGGCTAGGGTTGGAGCTAAAGTTAGGGTGGGGCTAAAGTTAGGGATAGGGTTGGGGCTAAATTTAGGGTTGGGGATAAAGTTAGGGTTGGGGCTAAAGTTAGGGTTAGGATTACATTTACGGTTGGGATTAGAATTAGGGATGTGTCAGGGTTAGGGGTGTGGTTAGGGTTACAGTTGGGATTAGGGTTAGGGGTGTGTTTGGATTGGTTTCAGGTAGATTTGGGGAGTTTCCACTGTTCAGGCACATCAGGGGCTCTCCAAACGCGACATGGCGTCCGATCTCAATTCCAGCCAATTCTGCGTTGAAAAAGTAAAACAGTGCTCCTTCCCTTCCGAGCTCTCCCGTGCGCCCAAACAGGGGTTTACCCCAACATATGGAGCATCAGCATACTCGGGACAATTTGGACAACAACTTTTGGGGTCCAAGTTCTCTTGTTATCTCTGGGAAAATAAAAATTTGGGGGGCTAAAAATCATTTTTGTGGGAAAAAAAAGGATTTTTTATTTTCACGGCACTGCGTTGTAAGCTGTAGTGAAACACTTGGGGGTTCAAAGTTCTCACAACACATCTAGATAAGTTCCTTGGGAGGTCTAGTTTCCAATATGGGGTTACTTGTGGGGGGTTTATACTGTTTGGGTACATCAGGGGCTCTGCAAATGCAACATGACACCTGCAGACCAATCCATCTAAGTCTGCATTCCAAATGGCGCTCCTTCCCTTCCGAGCTCTGCCATGCGCCCAAACAGTGGTTTTCCCCCACATATGGGGTATCAGCGTACTCAGGACAAATTGGACAACAACTTTTGGGGTCCAACTTATCCTGTTAACCTTGTGAAAATATAAAACTGGGGGCTAAAAAATCATTTTTCTGAAAAAAAAAAAATAATAATTTTTAGTTTCACGGCTCTGCGTTATAAACTGTAGTGAAACACTTGGGGGTTCAAAGCTCTCAAAACACATCAAGATAAGTTCCTTAGGGGGTCTACTTTCCAAAATGGTGTCACTTGTGGGGGGTTTTAATGTTTAGGCACATCAGGGGCTCTCCAAACGCGACATGGTGTCCCATCTCAATTCCAGTAAATTTTGCATTGAAAAGTCAAATGGCGCTCCTTCCCTTCCGAGCTCTGCTATGCGTCCAAACAGTGGTTTACCCACACATATGGGGTATCGTTGTACTCAGGACAAATTGAACAACAACTTTTGTGGTCTAATTTCTTCTCTTACCCTTGGGAAAATAAAAAATTGGGGGCGAAAAGATCATTTTTGTGAAAAAATATGATTTTTTATTTTTATGGTTCTGCATTATAAACTTCTGTGAAGCACTTGTTGGGTCAAAGTGCTCACCACACATCTAGATAAGTTCCTTAAAGGGTCTACTTTCCAAAATGGTGTCACTTGTGGGGGGTTTCAATGTTTAGGCACATCAGGGGCTCTCCAAACGCAACATGGCGTCCCATCTCAATTCCAGTCAATTTTCCATTGAAAAGTCAAATGGCGCTCCTTCGCTTCCGAGCTCTGTCATGTGCCCAAAAAGTGGTTTACCCCCACATATGGGGTATCGGCGTACTCAGGACAAATAGTACAACATCTTTTGGGGTCCATTTTCTCCTGTTACCCTTGGTAAAATAAAACAAATTGGAGCTGAAGTAAATTTTGTGTGAAAAAAAGTTAAATGTTCATTTTTATTTAAACATTCCAAAAATTCCTGTGAAACACCTGAAGGGTTAATAAACTTCTTGAATGTGGTTTTGAGCACCTTGAGGGGTGCAGTTTTTAGAATGGTGTCACACTTGGGTATTTTCTATCATATAGACCCCTCAAAATGACTTCAAATGAGATGTGGTCCCTAAAAAAAAATGGTGTTGTAAAAATGAGAAATTGCTGGTCAACTTTTAACCCTTATAACTCCCTAACAAAAAAAAAATTTGGTTCCAAAATTGTGCTGATGTAAAGTAGACATGTGGCAAATGTTACTTATTAAGTATTTTGCGTGACGTATCTCTGTGATTTAAGGGCATAAAAATTCAAAGTTGGAAAATTGTGCCATTTTCAAAATTTTTGCCAAATTTCCATTTTTTTCACAAATAAACATAAGTTATATCGAATAAATTTTACCACTAACATGAAGTACAATATGTCACGAGAAAACAGTGTCAGAATCGCCAAGATCCGTTGAAGCGTTCCAGAGTTATAACCTCATAAAGGGACAGTGGTCAGAATTGTAAAAATTGGCCCGGTCATTAACGTGCAAACCACCCTCGGGGCTTAAGGGGTTAAGCTAAAATGGATTAGCTTCGTGCCAGTTGGTGGTGTAGCCTACTCTACAGGGAAATACCTAATTTTTCGTTTTTTGCATAGCATAAGCAGCTTACACCCATGTTTTTTTCGTGTACCCCAATGAAGCATTAGCCCCCCCCACATCAACCAGAGGGCCACACAGCATAACCTCGCTCCCCCAGTCAGAAACCTCCACGTCACATTAACCAGCGGACCCCACAGCATAAATCCAAAGCCCATCAGAAATTCCCTCCCCTCAAGCGTAAATCCAAATATGATGCCCCATTCCCCAACCATAAATCCCATCAGACTCCCCCCCATCAAACGCCACCCCAGCTTAACCCCCTATCGGACGTCCAACCCCCATCGGACGTCCAACCTCCACAAACCCCCATCGGACGCAGACTCCCCCACGCAGCACAAACCCCCAGATGTGGACCCCCCACCCAGCACAAACCCCCAGATGCGGACCCCCCACCCAGCACAAACCCCCAGATGCGGACTCCCCACCCAGCACAAACCCCCAGATGCGGACTCCCCACCCAGCACAAACCCCCAGATGCGGACTCCCCACCCAGCACAAACCCTGATCGGACGTCCAACCCCCATCGGACGTCCAACCCCCATCGGACGCGGACCCCCCCACCCAGCACCCCCCCCCCCTTCGGATGTCCACCCCCCACCCAGCTTAAACCCTCATCAGCCCCCCCAAATCCAACCCATAAGCAGGTTGCCCCCCAATAAAAGGGATCCCCAGTAAGCAGCAGGTCACCCCCCAATAAAAGGGTTTCATCCGAAAGCAGCAGGTCGTCCCCAAATCCCACTACGGGATCCCCCCCCCCCCCCCCAATAGCCAGCAGCAGATCGCCTCCCCACATTCCACGACCAGCAGGTTGCCTCCCCACATTCCACGACAAGCAGGTCGCCTCCCCACATTCCACGACAAGCAGGTCGCCTCCCCACATTCCATGACAAGCAGGTCGCACCCCACAAGCAGGTCGCCCTCAAATCTCACCACAGGGGTCCCCCAATAGCCTGCAGCAGGTGACCCCTCACATGCAGGACGCATCTCCACATCCCATCACAGGGGTCCCCCCCCCCCACAAGCAGGTCGCCCCCCCCCCCACAAGCAGGTCGCCCCCCACTTCAAACCACAAGGGTCCCCCCAATAGACAGCACGTCACTCCCTCCCAAAACCCGACCACAAGCATGTCGCCCTCAAACCCCACCACAAGGGTCCCCCCAACAGCCAGCAGCAGGTAACCCCCACTAAAAGGGGTCCACCCCGTAAGCAGCACGTCACCTCCAAACCCCACCACAGGGGTCCCCCCCCCAATAGCCAGCAGGTCACTCCTAAACCCCACAACAGGGGCCCATCAATAGCCATCAGCAGGTCACCCCTCCACAAGCAGGTCGCCCCCACTAAAAGGGGTCCCGCCACAAGCAGGTCGCCTCCCCAAACCCAACCATAAGCAGGTCACCCTCACTAAAAGGGGTCCCCCCAGTAGCGTAGCTACTGGGGGGGCAGAGGGGGCCATCGCCCCGGGCCCTGTCACATGAAGGGGCCCACCGGGAGCCAGGGCAGGGCCACTTCTGTGCTGAGGTAGAACACGGAATAGGAGCAGAGCAGTATAATGTCTGCTCCCATCTGACAAGCTGCACGCTGGCTATTAGCACAGTGGCCGGCTGCAGAGTCTCCCTCCTGCAGTGAATGGTTTCGCCCGTCTGACCTGATGATGAAGCTTTTCCCCAACTGCAGTTTTCTTCACTCTGTGCACGCTGGGATTGGCTCAGGCACGCTGGGTCCTAGTGCCCACACCTTGCATTTCACTCACACTTCCTGGTCCTGCCTGCAGTGCAAACTTTATCAGTAAGTGGGGATGGGACTTATTAGGGTTATTAAATTCAGGTATGTCACTGTGAGACCGTTGGGGTATTGTGGGGGCTGAAAGTGGGTGAGGGGGGACAGGGCACTGGGGGGTGAATGTGAGACCATTTGGGGGTTGTGAGTGCAGAAGGTGGGTGAGGTGGGACAGGGCACTGAGTGGTGGATGTGAGTTGATGGGGTATTGGGGCTGAAGTGGGGGAGGGGAGACAGGTCACTGGGGGCTGACTATTATAATGTTTTGTTATGATATTATATGTGTTCCATCATGTAATATTTGCTGTCTGGGGAGGCTGGAGATGGAGGGGGGGTTAGGGGGCTATTGATACGTACCACCTGGGTCTTTTATGAGTATTAGTCTAAAGGTACCGTCACACTAAGCAACGTCGCCAGCGATCTGTGACGTTGCAGCGTCCTAGGTAGCGATATCGCTGTATTTGACACGCAGCAGCGATCTAGATCCCGCTGTGAAATTGCTGGTCGCTGCTAGAAGGTCTGCACTTTATTTGGTCGCTAGGTCGCCGTGTATCGCCGTGTTTGACAGCAAAAGCAACCATACCAGCGACATTTTACGCTGGTAACCAGGGTAAACATCGGGTTACTAAGCGCAGGGCCGCGCTTAGTAACCCGATGTTTACCCTGGTTACCAGCGTAAAATGTAAAAAAAAAACAAACACTACATACTCACATGCTTCCCCCGGCGTCCGCTTCCCACACTGACTGAGCGCCGCAAATTGAAAGTGAAAGCACAGCACAGCGGTGACGTCACCGCTGTGCCCTGCTACTGCCGGCGCTCAGTCATTACAGGAAGCGGACGCCGGGGGACGCATGTAAGTATGTACTTACATTTTACGCTGGTAACCAGGGTAAACATCGGGTTACTAAGCGCGGCCCTGCGCTTAGCAACCCGATGTTTACCCTGGTTACCCGGGGACCTCGGCATCGTTGGTCGCTGGAGAGCGGTCTGTGTGACAGCTCTCCAGCGACCACACAGCGACGCTGCAGCGATCGGCATCGCTGTCGCTATCGCTGCAGCGTCGCTTAGTGTGACGGTACCCTAAGGAGCCCGCATACAGTAACCAAGAGCTGCATCATATTTTCATTGCTGGAGCGGTGCTGACAATCCCCGTCCCCTGCCCTCTGTCTGATACTCACCTTCTGGCGTTTTCATCTGTTTTTGTCTCCACTCGACTCCGTCTCCTGCAGTTTGTTACCTGTCCGGGGCTCCAGTGTTTCATGGAGCAGCGCAGAGGTCACTGATCAATGTGAGTCTGTGGGAGCCTCGTTCTGGCCTCTTTCGCACTCTCAGGCTATGTGCACACGGTGTGGATTAGCTGCTGCGGATCTGCAGCAGTTTTCCATCAGGTTTACAGTGCCATGTAAACCTATGGAAAACCAAATCCGCAGTGCCCATGATGCGGAAAAATACCGCACAGAAACGCTGCATTGTATTTTCTGCAGCATGTCAATTCTATTTGCGGATTCTGCAGCGTTTTACACCTGCTCCTGTATAGGATTCCGCAGGTGGTAAACCGCAAGTGAAATCTGCACAAAAAACACAGGAAATCCGCGGGAAATCCGCACAAATCCGCAACAAGTGCACATAGCCTCATAGTCTTACATTGAGCGCTTGTGACATAGCTTCTAACTTCTGGCCAGTCAGAAGCTGTGCTCACAAGTTAGAGCAGCGGCACTGCAGCAGTGCCACAAATTAGTGAATACGCCGGAGGATGAGTAAATGACTGGGGCATCCAAATCATGACAGGGAGCTGCGGGCCCATCATACTGTGTATAAGGGAGCTGCGGGCCCATCATACTGTGTATAAGGGAGCTGCGGGCCCATCATACTGTGTATAAGGGAGCTGCGGGCCCATCATACTGTGTATAAGGGAGCTGCGGGCCCATCATACTGTGTATAAGGGAGCTGCGGGCCCATCATACTGTGTATAAGGGAGCTGCGGGCCCATCATACTGTGTATAAGGGAGCTGCGGGCCCATCATACTGTGTATAAGGGAGCTGCGGGCCCATCATACTGTGTATAAGGGAGCTGCGGGCCCATCATACTGTGTATAAGGGAGCTGCGGGCCCATCATACTGTGTATAAGGGAGCTGCGGGCCCATCATACTGTGTATAAGGGAGCTGCGGGCCCATCATACTGTGTATAAGGGAGCTGCGGGCCCATCATACTGTGTATAAGGGAGCTGCGGGCCCATCATACTGTGTATAAGGGAGCTGCGGGCCCATCATACTGTGTATAAGGGAGCTGCGGGCCCATCATACTGTGTATAAGGGAGCTGCGGGCCCATCATACTGTGTATAAGGGAGCTGCGGGCCCATCATACTGTGTATAAGGGAGCTGCGGGCCCATCATACTGTGTATAAGGGAGCTGCGGGCCCATCATACTGTGTATAAGGGAGCTGCGGGCCCATCATACTGTGTATAAGGGAGCTGCGGGCCCATCATACTGTGTATAAGGGAGCTGCGGGCCCATCATACTGTGTATAAGGGAGCTGCGGGCCCATCATACTGTGTATAAGGGAGCTGCGGGCCCATCATACTGTGTATAAGGGAGCTGCGGGCCCATCATACTGTGTATAAGGGAGCTGCGGGCCCATCATACTGTGTATAAGGGAGCTGCGGGCCCATCATACTGTGTATAAGGGAGCTGCGGGCCCATCATACTGTGTATAAGGGAGCTGCGGGCCCATCATACTGTGTATAAGGGAGCTGCGGGCCCATCATACTGTGTATAAGGGAGCTGCGGGCCCATCATACTGTGTATAAGGGAGCTGCGGGCCCATCATACTGTGTATAAGGGAGCTGCGGGCCCATCATACTGTGTATACGGGAGCTGCGGGCCCATCATACTGTGTATACGGGAGCTGCGGGCCCATCATACTGTGTATACGGGAGCTGCGGGCCCATCATACTGTGTACACGGGAGCTGCGGGCCCATCATACTGTGTACACGGGAGCTGTGGGCCCATCATACTGTATATAAGGGATCTGCGGGCCCATCATACTGTGTATAAGGGAACTGAGGGGCCATCATACTGTGTATAAGGAAGCTGTGCACACATCATACTGTGTATATGGGAGCTGTGGGTCCATCATACTGTGTATACGGGAGCTGCGGACCCATCATACTGTGTATAAGGGAGCTGCGGGTCCATCATACTATGTATAAGGGAGCTGCGGGTCCATCATACTGTGTATACGGGAGCTGCGGGTCCATCATACTGTGTATACGGGAGCTGCGGGTCCATCATACTGTGTATACGGGAGCTGCGTGTCCATCATACTGTGTATACGGGAGCTGCGGGTCCATCATACTATGTATAAGGGAGCTGCGGGTCCATCATACTGTGTATAAGGGAGCTGCAGGCCCATCATACTGTGTATAAGGGAGCTGCAGGCCCATCATACTGTGTATAAGGGAGCTGTGGGCTCACCATACTATGTATAAGGGAGCTGCGGGTCCATCATACTGTGTATACGGGAGCTGCAGGTCCATCATACTGTGTATAAGGGAGCTGCGGATCCATCATACTGTGTATACGGGAGCTGCGGGCCCATCATACTGTGTATACGGGAGCTGCGTGTCCATCATACTGTGTATACGGGAGCTGCGGGTCCATCATACTATGTATAAGGGAGCTGCGGGTCCATCATACTGTGTATAAGGGAGCTGCAGGCCCATCATACTGTGTATAACGGAGCTGTGGGCTCACCATACTATGTATAAGGGAGCTGCGGGTCCATCATACTGTGTATACGGGAGCTGCAGGTCCATCATACTGTGTATAAGGGAGCTGCGGATCCATCATACTGTGTATACGGGAGCTGCGGGCCCATCATACTGTGTATACGGGAGCTGCGGGCCATCATACTGTGTATACGGGAGCTGCGGGCCTATCATTCTGTGTATACGGGAGCTGCGGGCCAATCATACTGTGTATAAGGGAGCTGCGGGCCAATCATACTGTTTATACGGGAGCTGCGGGCCCATCATACTGTATACGGGAGCTGCGGGTCCATTATACTGTGGAGCTGCGGATCCATCATACTGTGTATACGGGAGCTGCGGGCCCATCATACTGTGTATACGGGAGCTGCGGGCCCATCATACTGTTTATACGGGAGCTGCGGGCCCATCATACTGTGTATACGGGAGCTGCGGGCCCATCATACTGTGTATACGGGAGCTGCGGGTCCATCATACTGTGTATACAGGAGCTGCGGGTCCATCATACTGTGTATACGGGAGCTGCGGGTCCATCATACTGTGTATACGGGAGCTGCGGGTCCATCATACTGTGTACACGGGAGCTGCGAGTCCATGATACTTTGTATAAGGAAGCTGTGCACACATCATACTGTGTATATGGGAGCTGTGGGTCCATCATACTGTGTATACGGGAGCTGCGGGCCATCATACGGTGTATACGGGAGCTGCGGGTCCATCATACTGTGTATAAGGGAGCTGCGGGCCCATCATACTGTGTATACAGGAGCAGCGGGCCCATCATACTGTGTATACAGGAGCAGCGGGCCCATCATACTGTGTATACGGGAGCTGCGGGTCCATCATACTGTGTATAAGGAAGCTGTGCACACATCATACTGTGTATAAGGAAGCTGTGCACACATCATACTGTGTATATAGGAGCTGTGGGTCCATCACACTGTGTATAAGGGAGCTGTGGGCCCATCATACTGTGTATACGGGAGCTATGGGCCCATCATACTGTGTATAAGGGAGCTGTGGGCCCATCATGCTGTGTATAAGGGAGCTACAAGCCCATCATACTGTGTATAAGGAAGCTGTGGGCCCATCATACTGTGTATAAAGGAGCTGTGGGCCCATCATACTGTGTATAAGGAAGCTGTGGGCCCATCATACTGTGTACAGGGTAACTGTGGGGGACTTCATACTGTTTGACGGGAGCTGCCGGCCCATCATACTGTGTATAGGAAACTGTGAAGGCATATTGTGCATATGGGAGCTGTTGGCCCATTACACTGTATATAGGGGAGCTCTGGGGGGCATTATACTTTCTATAGTGGAGTTCTGTCAGCATTATGCTGTGTATAGGGGAGCATTGGGCTCATATCTATAGGGGAGCAGTGGGAACATCATACGGTGTATAGGGGAGTTATAGAATCATCATACTGTGTATAAGGGAGCTGTGGGGGCCTTAGACTGTGTATAGGGAAGCTTTAAGCTCACCATACTGTGTATAATGGAGCAGTACATGGGGGAACTTAGGGGACATTATTAAATGTAAAGTTGGCACTTAAGCATTATTGTTATAGGGGCACTCAGAGTATTGTGACCATCAAAGTTGCATATGGTCACAATATGGCGGTAAAGTCAATGTTCCTTTTTGTATATAGATTTATTTTCAATAACAGTAGGGTCATATTCTGAGGTTCCCCTATATTCACAACTAGAGTTTGCAACCGTAGCTGTAATCAGGGTGAGCTGGTTAGGGGCCCACTCAGATGTTTCGCCCCCCCCCCCCCCCAAGTTGAAACCCTAGCTACACCTCTGGGTCCCCCGCAATTGCCATCAGCAGGTCACCCCCCCACAAGCAGGTTGCCCCCCACTAAAATGGGTCACCCCCAATAGCCTGCAGCAGGTCACCCCCCCACAAGCAGGTCAGGGGTCCCCCAATAGCCTGCAGCAGGTCGCCCCCCTCACACAGGCAGGTCGCCTACCACAGGGGTCCACCACAATAGCCAGCAGTAGTCCCCCCCTCCACAAAATCCCACAATAGCCAGCAGCAGCACCACCCCCCAAAATCCCACCGCAGGGGTCCCCCCACAATAGCCGCCAGCACCACCCCTCAAAATCCCACCGGAAGGGTCCCCCCACAATAGCCAGCAGCAGCACCCCCCAAAATCCCACCGCAGGGGTCCCCCCACAATAGCCAGCAGCAGCAGAACCCCCCCCAAATCCCACCGCAGGGGTCCCCCCACTATAGCCAGCAGCAGCAGAACCCCCCAAATCCCACCGCAGGGGTCCCCCCACAATAACCAGCAGAACCCCCCAAAATCCCACCGCAGGGGTCCCCTCACAATAGCCAGCAGCACCCCCAAAATCCCACCACAGGGGTCCCCCCACAATAGCCAGCAGCACCCCCAAAATCCCACCACAGGTCGCCCCCCCAGCACAGACAAGTCGACCACCACAGGGCCTCCCCCCCAATAACGATCAGCAAGTAGCATTTTTCACCCTCAAACCACTAACCTCCAAGAGCCATGGCGTCCACAAGCTATCATGCTGCTTTCCTTTGCAAATAGAGAATACGCCCATGATGTGAACTCAGAACACGCCCCCTCCCGATAGGACACGCCCCCGGAAATGACGTCACACCTGGAAGGAGCCAATACAGTCTAGCATTTACCATACGGAATTCTCACCACGTCCCTCCCTCAGGTTTATTTCCGGCATTACTTGTCCATTTAAGAAACCCCTTCCACTAGGATGAATCTGATTAATGATTGGTGGTTCAAAAACCACAGCACAACCTAACCCACTGTCATTTTGAACGACAGACACATTTGCCAATCACAAGCTTGCCTTTTCCGACACAGCGCTGTAGCTGCCAGCTTTATCCTATCAACATGCACCTTTCACCTCTGGCTCATAATATAAGGGGGCACCATTCAACCTAAGGATATCAGGAACAATGCAACGGGGCGCTCGCCTCAACCGAATGTAACAGAGAGACGGACGTTATTCAAGCACGGCTGAGAGACAAACGCCAGAAGGTTAGTTTCTTAGTGGGTCTGATCGGTGATTGCGCCAGCGAATGCAATGCATTGCATGTTGTGAGGCGGGGCACGGGAGACATGGGAAGCATCGGTGCTGCTCGGAGGAGCGCTTCTGTCTCACGGTATTGTCTTGGCTGTCTGGGGTACTCCCTCCCCCAGCTTGGCTATGATTCTGCATGAGCGGCTGCTGGCGCATGGTCCTGTGCTTAGCCCCTCAGGAGATCGCCATAGCACAGAACCCAATGTGGACTCCCTGAGTACTGGCGGAACTCAAAGCTTTGCAGGTGTCCGCTTCTTCCTTCTCTCTGTAATTCATGGGGTGGCTTCCATGTGGGAATGCGTCCTGTGAGTGCTGAGGAATGCTTTGGTGGCAGTGCTGCTTCCTCTCAGCCGTGGCACACTGCATTGGGCTTTCCATTTTCAAGGTTTTATAACCGGATACTTCAGCGTGAAATTTGCTCCTACAGTTGTATTTTCTCCTTCTGTAACAGAAAATGGCTGTATTAAAGGGAAGGTGCCACCAGTTTTCTTGTAGTGTTTTTTTGTGAAATTAAGCTTAAAATAGTAAATAAAATGTAGTAATGCAATGTTTGCAAACATTTCTATATGAAAAATATATATTTTCCTATCTAATCTCACTAGGGGGAGCATTTTCCGTTTTAAACCTCAAGCAGCTATAGTGAGACTTAACAGCTCTACTGTTAGCTGGAAAATTGGGGCAGTAACTGCTGACATCACCATTTCCCTCCCCTTTTGGGTGGGATAATATCGCTGGGGCAGAATGAAGAGCAGCATCACAGGGCAGCGCCATTTTGTGTGTGACTGCCCTGTGATCTGCTATCACCAGCAGTTACTACATCAGAGGCACAGCTTGTTTACAGAGGAGCAGAACACAGTGGGCTCTGTGGCATGGTGGACTGGAGGAAGAGTGAAGACATGTGGTGTGTATGTATGGAGCAGCATTATCTGAGCAGAGCTGTCTGTGACTCATCCATCAGTAAGATAAG